>NW_019394503.1:0-110411 GCF_000612105.2 Orussus abietinus
TCAGTTCGGTTTATTAATTAATTTTTTATCTCCTTAGGCTGCCATGTGACAATAAACATGATACCGTTATGAAGAAATATATATGAATCATAAATATTATCGGATGGCGATATTGTGCACTTGTGAGCTAAGCATGAATGTGAATATACCCGCAGAAATAAAACATTCCATTTTATGAATAAAAAAATGTAATTAACGGCATATAGTCTCAAGAATTGAAAATATTAATGAAAATTATATCACATTTCGGGTCGAATGTTATATTTAACTGAAACAATTTAGTACTTACAATTAGTATACGAAATTATAAACACGTTGGCTACATATACGTCTAACATTTGGTCTACTATTGTCGATACATGAACACAAATTTCACACATACGTCAAAAGGGCTTAGCAGTGAAACGGTTAATGGTGAATTAATATTGTTTGCAATTGTTGCAAGAACAATTTGATCAATTTGAAAAAATATCAGACATATTGATAATTCTATTACATTTCTGTTTATTATTAGATGAACATTTTTAATTCTTTTAAAATTTTTCACTCTTTGAAGTAAATTAATTTTCCTTCTTAATACGTTTACACACAGAAAATGTAACGATAATGAGTCATACTTGTACAACTTAGTAGAGCTAAGCTTAAGAAAATTGATTATCGTTTGTAATGTGTCTTAATTTCATTTGATCTTATTTTGTTGATAGTAGCCAGTAACGATCTATTCGACATAAGAATGAAGAACTTTTTCCCTAGAAAGTGATTTTTTCGCTCGGTCTAGAGGAGATCGGGACAAATTGACGAACTTTTCCGATAATGCTTAATTGTGAGGAAGATAATGAGTATTTTCGAATATGTTATACATCGAACTATAGAGCTTATATTCAGGCACAATAATTGCAGTCAAAGAGTCTTTAATTATTTGCAAATAATTAAAGGAAACGTTATTTAAGTACGCCGGTGCGGTTGCTCAACTTACCCGGGGTGCGTAAAAATATCGTTTTCATTGCCAACAGTAACAAAATATACCTTTATCAATACGTAACAATCTTTTTAGACTTTGTAATAAATATTTGTAATGCTTCAATTCTCTCTTACGACTTAATGACTTGCTTAAACAAAATAAAATGTTCCTACTTTGATTAGTATTTGTTAAAATCATAAGTGTATTGGAAGTGTTAAATAGGTACCCGCACGGAACAAAAGCTTTATTATACGTATATAGAATGTTTTCATGGCTACGGGATGTTTCAGTATATCAGAAGTTAAAAATATACATATAATATATGTTCACGGAATGTCAAAAATATTCTATTGGATTTTAGATGGACATTATACGTATTAACAACGTGTAACTTTCGTTACAAGGGTTAACCCTTTCGTTACCTTGGACGAGATATCTCGCAACCCGATACTGGCCGATTAACGCTTTTGACGAGATATCTCGCGATCCGGTAGTAGCTGTATTTATTTCTTCCTTTTAGCTATACAAATAGCATAGTTATAAAATATATTCATCTAGAATGTCAAAATATTGGTGCTAGGAAGCTAGATTATCGTCAAAAGCGTTAATCCGCTACTACCGGATCGCGAGATATCTCGTGAAAAGCGTTGATCGGCCAGTATCGGGTCGCGAGATATCTCGTCAAAACCGTTAATCAGCCAGTATTGGGTCGCGAGATATCTCGTCCAAGGTAACGAAAGGGTTAAGTGGAAAACAAAACATGTATTGAATTGATCAATTTACCCAGTAGGACAACTTGCCTCGGCCTCCCCTACTAATGTAAACTAAGCTTTACAGTTGCTATCGTGAACTAGTGTCAACGACTAAAGAAGAACACGAGGGTTGTGTCACGTGTTAATACAAGTCGTGAGGACGACGCGCGCGTGTATACATCCCTTCGTCAGGAAGACTCACGTCCTGTAACTTGCACCTTGCGATGTTTCGATGTAGCGACTCATTATCAGCATCCAGATTAATCGCGGCCGCAACCGCATAGCCGGATTCTAACGTTTGATGCGATAACATCCATCGTTACTCCGAAGACAAACTAACTAATATGACAGAGTTTCATAAAGACGAGAAATCACGGTGGAATACAATTTCTTTTTCTATTTTCAATTCAAGATCGACGTTTACTTTAGCTTCACTTGAAGTTCCTCGAATGAAAGAATCTTTACTTGAATTTGGGATTTCTTGAAATTTCTTAAATTTCTTGAATTTCATGAATTCAAACGAATGAAGGCAGATGTGCAGTCCCATGCAGATGCCTACCTATACCGATAAGAATGTTTCGACATTTCCTACACCTTCATATGTGATAAGAGGTACTAAGACCAGAAACAGCGGCATTCGACATGGAAACCGAACAAATGTATGCTATATTTCGATGAACACCGTATTTACGTGAGAATTCATACAAATGTATTAGAAAATTTGAACAAAACGGTATGATGAGAAAGAAACCAATAGAAATTGTAATAAATGTAGCACCCTGCGCTTTTCTTAAAAGACGTACAAGGGTGTATGTGTGCGTGATCGAAAAACCATGTACAGAAGTATCCCAGTTTTCGTATGTATGCGTGATGACAGTTATAAATCCGTATACGCACCTTTGTACAAAATCATGCCTATGGATTCTCGACGATGTGAATGAAAATTAGCGTACAAAATATATTTTGAAATTTACACGTAATCTGAAATTCGTATATTCGTTTAGTAAAATCGTGTAATAAAGATGAGAACGAATCAAAGGATAATGGTCACAGCAGTCGGCGTCAAAATGTTAAACAAAGAAAAGGTACTAATTTCCATTTAGACCACTTCTTACGATTCGGGTGTTCAGAATTAACTTTACGCATTTCACGCACACTTAGGATGTTAATCATCACTTTGTAGCTCGTTATACCCATTAGTAGGAGTAGAACTTGTTTCCGTCGATGTACGTGTGTAACGGATGTCGTTAATTACACATAATTAACTACATCAAAAGGGGGAAAGGGCGAAAATCTTAAATGAATGACATAAGAGTGCATCGCTTTACCCCCTTATATTATTTCAGTTTATAAAAATAATATTTCTAAAGAATATCCAGAAAAATTGTTTTCTAGTTTCTTTCCTTTGTCCTTAGAAGCGTCATTTAACAATAGTCGTGGGAGCGCTTCAAACAAATTCATGGGTCTCAATCGAATGCTACGTCTCTTTACCCTAAACATAGTCATAGCATAAATTAATTTTCTTTTTAAACGGTCAGTACTGCTATTAAAAGATGCTTGCACTTTCTACCATTCATGGACGGCTTCATTAATTTTATTTTCTTTCATTTCAGACCAAAACCATTGTATTCGATGAAGGCATTGATGAGTTCTGTCGAATTAAAATTTCAGTAACGTCAGTTTAACTATGTTTACATTATGAACACTGTAAATGTTTTTCTCCCTGGGAACTTCATTGACAAAAATATTTTACAAAATTAACAAAACGATTTAATCAAAACCTTTTAGATGATTGAAACAAAGTCGACTCGACCAAAACGTTTTCTGAAGTGTACGAAATGCAGTCAATCGGGCGATTTTACTAAATAAACTAATTTTTTTTTCTGCGCGCATGTGGTAGTTTCGAAGTAATATGACAAATTGAGGTAATGAATACTTCATTTTAACGGTTGCTTGAAATCAGAAGCCCTAGTGGCAGCATATCTGTTGTGGCGCTGACGCAAGACCAAGCAATACGGAAGCATATTATGACGTGGCACAAGATATTTAGACGGCTAAATCTCGCGCACACTACACGCTGCAAGTAGAAAAGAAAAAAAACTTGGTTCAATGAACACAATCATTTGATTGGCCGCATGTGGTTGATTTCAAAAAACGTTTCGGTCGAGTGAACTGAACTTCAGTTCACTTAACTCAACTCGTTTGCTTCAATCAACTAAGGTGCTATAGTTACACGGAGAGAAAAAAGTTGTTCTAATTACTAGAATTGGGATAGATATAACAGCAATCGCTGCTAAATATATGGACAGCAGGTCTACAAAGTAACGATTACTCTGATAAAAATGTCAAATGTACAATTTCGTTGTAGTACACATTATTACAAAGAATGATTACAGGCACAACGATACGACAGGTATATTTACAATCGTGACAGCATAAACTCGTCAACTGAAGCAATAGTTACCGCATAACGTGTGCATATGATAACGTTCGCTAGTGTACCCTATACCGTTGATACATGTAGAAAGTAACAGGCAGCACCGCATTTATTACCGTTGGGGTAGCTAGAAAATACAATAGCGACATGTGTATATTACTGTCAACTCATGTAAAAACTACCGTTGACAAACGTACATATATGTTGCCGTTGCTGCATGTAAAAGGTATCATTGTAAACGGTGTCCTTTCCTGCCGGGAACTCGGGAAATCACAATAGATATAATACATTGAAAACGGTAAATATTTGTTTTATGTAAAGCTTACCTTGGGACGATTGTTGTAGGTTTTCTAACCTCTACTCCTGCAGTTCATTTTTTACCAAGTCATCCGTGTAGTCACTTAATCAAACTATTAAGATGAATCGAAGAAGTAAAACTCGATCTTAAATTAGATCGACAACCGAATTTCGAAGAGGACCGAATGATGCGGCTACCGAAGGCACAATGAATCTAACAGTTCGCGGGACTGCGCAACTAATGCATGTCACGACCCGAATGCTTCTCGTGCTGTGTCTTAAACGCACAATAGGAACAATAACAGTTCACGCTTGTAAAAATTACAAGTGCTACGGTATATTATACGGTTTTCAATAGAGTTCTTGTTTTTCAATTTTACACCTGTGATGGTCATTTTTCCCCGTGCCATTATACGTGTAATTTTTACTTTCCAATGTTATATATGTAACCCTGTCACATGCAAATATAACTACAATTTATTTACAAGAATTCTGCAGCTGGTGCTGCAGCCGCAATGGTTAAAAGGACAAAAAACTGTAATTACATCTACAATAGTTGTTGTTAAGGTTACAACGATATTTTGACCCGCGAGCATATGTAATGATTAGAATATTGTTTTTCTGCGTGTCGCTTCTATGATCCTTGATCAAGTGCCGTTCCTGTCCACTAATCGTAGGGACAGTCTTGGTCTAGTCTCGTTTAAATAAACTATATCAATTTCGCGGGACTGCGCAACTAATGCATGTCACGACCCGAATCCTTCTCGCGGTGTCTTAAACGCACAATAGGAACAATAACAGTTCACGCTTATAAAAATTACCAGTGCTACGGTATATTATACGGTTTTCAATAGAGTTCTTGTTTTTCAATTTTACACCTGTGATGGTCATTTTTCCCCGTGCCTTTATACGTGTAATTTTTACTTTCCAATGTTATACATGTAACCCTGTCGGATGCAAATATAACTACAATTTATTTACAAGAATTCGGCAGTTGGTTCTACAGCCGCAATGGTTAAAAGGACAAAAAATTGTAATTACATCTACAATAGTTGTTAAGGTTACAACGATACTTTGACCCGCGAGCATATGTAGTGATTACAATATTATTTTTCTGCGTGTAAAACATTTTGTTGATTTTAGAGAAAATGTCAGGCAATAAACAGAACATTTTGCTTAAACCTTAAACTGAAATTGGCTGATTTTAAATCAATGTCATAATATCATCTGCAGCTTGCACGTACGATCTGAAATTTTATTAAATTCACATGTAAGTAGTTACGATTAATAATAGTCGGAACCCGCAGAAAGAAATGTTGGTTCATTTAGCAGAATCGTCCGATTGATTGCATTTTGTTAATTTCAGAAAACTTTATGCTCGAGTGAACCGAATTTCAGTTCACTTGACCAAACTCGTTTGTTTCAGTCAACTAAGGGATTTTGGTTAAATTATATTGTTAATTTTATAAAACATTTTGGTCAATGAAGTTCCCAGGGTTGCGAACGTCAGCATTAAGTTATAAATTTCTTGTTTCATGCGCGTTACTTGATAAACTATACGTTTAGATAAGTTAAGGTGAAGTGAAATACGTCGAGGAATTTGATCGACGTCGATAAAGAAGATTTTTCTAAATACCTACGTTGGCGACGTTCGTTTTTATATCGACAGCTGTATCCAATTATATTGGATATTGTACCAAATGGCATACTCCACCTGTCGTTTTCGTACATTAATTATAAAGAAATCGAAGTAAAACTCCAGAAATCCTCTGGATTCATGCTTTCTGAGGCCCTAATTGGCTGCAAAGGGACCCCCTGCGCCATCTGTGATTTCCAGGCCAATTAAATTTTCACCCCGCGACCTCGTATTTCCATCGTCTTCGCATAGAAGCGCATAAAACACTTTTTCTGCCTTTATCCCGTTCAAATGCGAATTTATCTATTACCAGAGTGTTCTAAATTGTCCCGATCCTCTTGTTTCTCATATCAGAGACTTCGATAATTGTATATTGATTGAAACATGAGAGCTCGACGCCATTTTGGTTCTAGTCTGGGCTAAGTTAAAAATTTTTTCCAAAAATCCAAATTTTGAATGCGTCAGGACAATTCTTAGATGATCACGAGTCACATGTCAAAATTTCGGACAGTTTGGTCCAATACCCCTAAAAAAAAGTGTTGTATTCGAATCGACTGATTTGAAGGGGGTTTCACTTTACCTTAAGAATTTCAAGAAACGTACAGATTATTGTTATGTAAAAGGCAACGTGGAAGAGGTACGGCGAGAAAAATGAAGCCACTGTGGAAATGAGTCCGAGTCGGTTACCCGCGAATTTGATGCTTTAACATGTGCGAGAGAGTTGAAAACATCGTGGTGGAGTCTATTGACCCTGAAAATCATCCGTGCGAGGTGAAATGCTTGCATCGAGCCGAGGCCGAGGGAGAAACCCCGATCCGGAAGGTTTCGGCCTCCTGCGACCTGAGGGTCAACGTGCACGGGGTGGCCGGGGGTCGACCCGGGGTCGCCAGATTAACAGACGACCCACGAGGGAGAGAGAAGGTGCGATCGCTGCTCCTAACTCGCGAAGAAAATTCCCGTGAAAATTTGAGTATGCGGCCCGGTAAGCCGAGGAACAAAAGAGGTCGAAGAAGGGGCAAATCAAGGCGGTCAACTTCACTTGGTTAAAATCGGTCATTTAAGGTGAAGTGAAAACCCCCTTCAAATCAGTCGATTCGAATACAACACTTTTTTTTAAGGGTATTAGACCAAACTGTCCGAAACTTTGACAAATCACTCCTGATCATCTAAGAATTGTCCTGACACATTCAAAATTTGGATCTTTAAAAAAAATTTTTTAACTCAGCCCAGACCAGAACCAAAATGGCGTCGAGCTCTCATATTTCGATCAACATACAATTATCGAAGACTCTGATATGAGACTCGAAAGGGTTAGGACAATTTTACGACAATTTAGAACACTCTGGGAATCAATAAACTCGCATTTGAACGGGATAAAGGCAAAAAAAGTGTTGTATGCGCTTGTATGCTAAAACGATGACAATCCGAGGTCTCGGAGTGAAAGTTTAATTGACCTGGAAATCACAGATTGCGCAGGGGGTCCCTCTGCAGTCAATTAGGGCCCCAGAAAGCACGAATCCAGAGGATTTCTGGAGTTTTACTTCGATTTCTTTATAATTATTGTAAGAAAACGACAGGTGGAGTATGCCATTTGGTACAATACCCAATATAATTCGACACAGCTGTCCATATAAAAACGAACATCAGCAACGTAGGTATTTAGAAAAATCTTCCTTATCGACGTCGATCAAGTTCCTCGACGTGTTTCACTTCACCTTAAGTCTTAACTTTGATAATAGTAGGATAAGACGAACGTTCTTTTATTCCTACCGATGAATATGATTTATCGATATTTGCAATTTTGTATCGTATTTAAATAATGATTGTTCGTAAACAATTTGAAATAATATCTGAAACATACAATTATAATGTTAGATAAAAGGCTACCTACTTATAGAATGCACTATAAATATAATTTAATACCTTCCTAATTTAATTTTAGTAATAGCTTGGCAAACAAAGTATGATCTATGAGACGACAGTGTCACGTAATTTAAAAACCTGGTGGTCAACATATCTAATTGCCAAGCCAAGAGGTCTCGGGGGTCTATCGGAGAAAAAGCAATTTTTGTTTATTAACACTATGCCGTCCGGCGACACCACAGTGGTGACGTGCGCAAACTAGCGGTCAACGGCCGGTGACACCACAGTGGTGATGTGCGCAAACTTTTGGCCAACGGCCGGCGACACCACAGTGGTGTCGATAACGTCAAAAACGGCCGGCGACAAGTCAAGTGATCCGAATTAGCGCTGCCGGCGCCAAGCGAATAAATATTTACGAATCGTGCGGACGGCAAAGTGTTAAATACACATGAATTTTTTAGGATGATTCGATTACAAAAGTCAAACATGAGTCATTAAGTTTAGTAAAAGCTATTGTAAATAATATTTTTTAAATTTATTTGTTAACTTCTAGACTCATTACAGTCAATATTGTGATAATGCTGGGCCAGTTGCAGCTCGATAATGCTAAAACCGTGGCGCAATAATTGTGATTCAATTATGACAAATAAGACCGCGCTTACTAAAATCGCTATTATCATTTCATGTCTTTGTCAATCTCGGTTGACTAACTTTGACCAATAATGTGCAATATTGAGCCAAAGTTGCGCCGGGATTCAATTGCTGCCTGGGTACTTTTTTTATATCTTACATCCGATGGTTTTTAACTGTTTTGTCTATAATCTTTTCTATTGAACTTTATACTTTAAATCATTCTTGGTGCATGATTCAACTTATGTATAACTGCATTTACAACCAATTAAATCCAAACTAATATATAAAATTAGTAATCATGTAAAACTATAAAAAAGGTAATCAAGCTATTAAATAATCAATACAAATTGTTTCTATAGATACGTGATTTTCTGCAGTTTGAATTGCCAATAAAATAATATTTTATACTCATGTGTGAAGTTTATCTGCAATTAAATTTTTGCTCTACAAACACATGTGACACGGGACAAACCGGCGTTCTCTTACAATCGTTTGTAAAAGTATTTTTTTACATTTTCCCAACTGACTCTGTACACTCCATTTCTATAGTATTATAAATTATTCGAGGTAGGTCCTGAAACTCTTCATTTTCGATTCTAGAGCCATTAAAAAGCATAAAACATCAAAATCGTGCACGCATGTCGCCACGTTGGTTCCAGTCCATGAGAAATAAAAAATATGTTTATAAAAGAAATGCCAAGAGTTTCAGAAGCTATTTTCAAGCCTCCATATCCACGTGGTCAAATTTGAAACGAATCAGTACACTCGATTCATGTGAAAGGGTCAGCCTATATATATATAGGCTGACCCTTTCATATCATCTTAATACGTGAACCAAGGATATGAGCACCTCTCTAAGGCGTTTCATTCTGTACACGTCCGTTTCTTTTCTTCTTACTTTTGTCCCTCACTTGTCTCTTGCTCGCTATTGTCGTTTGTTTCCCTATTTCCTAGTCTATCCCTTTCTTCTTAGTCGTCAACTTCCGTTTCCGCTCCATTCTTTCCATTCCTTTTCTCACTCAATCTCTTTCTCTTCTGTCTCCTCCGCATCCCACATTCTCTCTTTCTCTCCTATTTTTTGCTTCTTCGATTCCCTTACCACTCTTTCACTTCTCCCTCAACAAAACCTTCCTCGATCTTCTCTTCCGTTCCTTTTCAATTTCGTTTACCCATTTGCGCACGTCTAGTCCGAAGCCCTATCGCTCTATTTCCCACGTCCACATTCTGAAACTTCTCTTTTTTCGTCTTCTAAACTTATCTCGAAGATCTAAAGAAAATAAACGTATACGCAGAAAAAGAATATGGTTCATTTAACAAAATCGTCTCATTGATTACATTCGGTTCATTTCAGAAAATGTTATGAGTGAATTTCGAGTGAACCGATTTTTAGTTCACTTGACCACCCTCGTTTGTTTCAATCAACAACATTACAAAATACAACAACTTTTGCTTAAGTCGTTTTGTTAATTTTATGAAATATTTTAGTCAATGAAGTTCGCAGCGTATCCGGTTGAGGGCAAGAAGCCATGGAGCCTCTCTCACGTGTCACGTTAGGACTTTTGTCAATACGTTATTCATATCGCGAGCAAAGTCGCGACGAGGGATGCTAATATAACACATTTTTGACGAAACAAAGTTTCTGTTTTACAGGGAAAACATTTATAAAGGGAACATCTTCCTTGAAGAATATGCAAAGAGATTAAAGTCGTTTTGCGTGTACCACTTTAACATTTGATGTGGATCTACCACAATATTGGATGTAATCAACCAAACGTTATTATAAATGAATTTAGTCATGTCAACCAAATATTTGGTTGCCCATATAATGGCCACATTCTATGGTCGATCCAAGAAAATTTTTATCGATCCAACCAAACATTTTTCTGTGTGATATCGATGATTAATTAGGTGCCGATTTTGATTACAAAGTGGGAGGCCCTGCATAGTTTGATCCTCCCAGAAGTTTGGATTAATCGTTATTCCAACGTAATAAACGTTGTTAACGACGTTTTCTGTATCTTTCCCCGCTGTTCCTAGACACTGCAATTTGAAAGGGCACCGGTGTAACGTTCCCCCAACTGAGCAACGATCTCGTTGTTGAATACTCTTGAAGACGGGAGGGCGAAGCTCTTTGCGCGCCCACCCTCGGAACGTCGGGCACGCGACTCTTGACAAATCGGTTTCTTCCATCCGTATCTATGACCACTCGTGCGAATCCTCCATTCACTTCCGCAGAAGGACGGAACGTGTCGGTGATGGGGCATTCAGTCACTGTCGAACCGAGTCCCCTCGACTGCCGGGAGAAATCTATAGCTCGTACACAGCAGCCAATCGTGCCGGACCGTTACGAGCTGAAGAAATCCCTAACGATACCGATCGTCCTGGAAAAATAAGGGATTCTGATAATGTACCCTCATCTTGAGGGAGACTGGGGGAGCCGGCCGATCGTTGGCACATGCTTCTGGTGCGAGGGTCTCCAAACCCGACTACGTATTCGCCAAATTTCCCTCCATCTCTTCGTTCTTGGACTACACCTCGCCATTCTTCTTGCATAACTCTTGGGTTTCTAGGCGCGTCATGTGATAACTTGTCGCCGACGTCGTTGATCAACGTATGGTGGGCGGCTAATTTATTAGTTACCCTCCAACTTTTCTCCTTATATCAGTTTCAACCCTTATTACTGTACATATGGATGTATTTCTTCCTTTGCAAACATTTTTATTTTAATGCTAACGATACAATTATCCTTTGGAGGCAATACCGATAATCGATCTCGTTAGGAATGCCTGGGAACTCGCAAAAGGAGCACCGAAGAATGTACTATAAATACAACAAGACTGACAGAAACATAAAAATTCATTGCTAACACAATCAATCCTACGTTTTCTTTTAACACTCCCCGTACCGGTGCGCTTGTTCTTGAATCAACTTGGAACTGTATTTATTCGTCATTGATAATTTTTTTGTATGACATATTAAGATTGAATGAAATACAGCATTCTATCTAAAAAATTATATAACTTCCATTAATATTTTAAAAATATAAAGCCAACTCTGGTTGTGAAATTTGTTGCAAAATCATTTCCGCTCGATGAAATCTACAAATCCAATTTCGCTGGAGTCGAAACATTTTTTCATCAAGAAATGTTTGGGTTTCCGCAAGCAATTAATTTCATCTAGAAAATTAATTTTTCACTCAACGTATCGCGCTCAAAGACAGATCCTTTGCAAATACATTTTAATTGACACGCAAAAAAAAATTCAGTCGTAACAAAAAATTGTATTTACTGAAGTAAATGTAATCACTTAAAAATGGGCTATTAATATTTTTTTTTCTCGTAGCGATTTTGTTATATGGAAAATAAAAACAGATTATTGCCTCTGGGCAATACAAATTATATTTACGGTTGCAATATTTCTTGACTGTCGGGAACGATATTGTATATCTCTCATTCGATCGAGAAGAGTCAACAATATTTCTCTGACTGTTGCTAATAATTTATTAGCTGATTTAGTAAGTATTTTTTTTAAACAAGGTTTCGTATAGTTACATCCACATTCGGGACAATTGTTAACATTTGTTCCTGATGGCGTCATCATTGTTGCAGGAAGAGCGAAACTGTGTTCTCAATTCTGCCCTTCGCTACGACGAAAAAAAGTATTTGGTCGAATCGATACAATTTTTCTTGCTTCAACCATACAATATGGTTATTATATGTACAGCCAAATATTCGGTTGACACGAAAAAATTCTTTAGTTAATAACTTTTGGCTGGTTATAGCAAATATCGTTGATGAGCAAACCAAATATCGACATAATTCGGGATTTTTACCCACAATATCCGGTTTATCGACTCGAAATATTTTCTAAAATTAACAAAATGAATTAACCGAAACATCTGCGTCAAGTAGAAAAACAATATTGCTTGAATATTGGTTTTCGTACGTATAAGTATTGGTCGTACGACTTCGAATATTTACCCAATAAAATTTGTGAACATTTTGGAAAATTGTACCAATATGCGTATTTGAACATTGAACGGTTTTAAGAAAAACAATGTGTAAAAAATAATTAAAAGAATGTATGTATTTCACATGCAAAAACAAATTTCTATCACTTATAGTTATTTCAATATTAGATGAATATTTGATGCATGTATTTATAAATATTGAAACGTCCCTAGTAGCATAGAATAATTTCTAAATATTTCTTTGTAATCTTTGCTAAATATCTCGAGCGACAGATTTTTTAAGATTTCTTGTAGATTTGATTCCAATATATCTGAAGTATTTGTTGAAAATCTCAATGACATACTTAGTTTCAATAATTTATAAACATATACAGAAATTATATTTTTTAACTTATGAACATGTAATAAAAATACATTTTTTACTTCACGACTATTATCGGACACTTCATTTGGTATAAAAAAAACACGAACAATTCTTCTAATATTTTCATTTCGCTATTTCATTAGGAGAGNTCGCGAGATATCTCGTCAAAAGCGTTGATCGGCCAGTATTGGGTCGCGAGATATCTCATCCAAGGTAACGAAAGGGTTAACGAAGCAAACTCCTTCTCCGCGGGTGAAAGTGCAAATGCCTTTCTCCCCGTAAAACAAACTGCTCATTTTGCAATAAAATCTCCACCTTTCTTGCGTCAGTCTCTCCTCTCGGAGCACATGGTCCAATTTTCCCAGCGGCGAGGTTGCACAATGGCCGCTTGTCGCCGTGTCGCCAACTACTTTGACTTCCGAATCGCGTTTTCCTCGTGCGCAGAGAATAGGCGAGCACGCGCCCATACTTAATGGGAGTTCGTTGTGATTATCGAGCGGGCCAAGTGAATGCAAATGCGGAGTAGGAAGCCGAGGGAAAGGAAGAGGAAGGGTGAAGGAGGGTGAAGGAGGGTGAAGGAGGGTGAAGGAGGGCGAAAGGAGGCTAGGTCGTTACTTACACCTCGCGAGTGCCGGCGAGAGAGACAGACCGCGACCGGGGGTTGATTCTTTGCCGAGGGCAGGGATGGTCGGGTGGATGGTTGGTCTCGGTATTAGCACGAGGGGCGCCGCGCAGCCGGCACGCGTCCAACGAATTTTTCACCCAACGGATATCCCGAGGAACTTTTCAGCCTCCGAGAGACCCCCACCGGGCCAGACACCTCCGAGGAGTCCGACTTCCAGGGGGGAGGGGCTGACGAGCGATCCGGAATCTCCTCCGATTCCGGTTTAAGGTGATGCCAAAGCGCGCCCAGAAAACAACTCGGTCCATCGAGCAAAATCGTTCGACCGACTGCATTTGGTTCTTTCGGTAAACCCCTAGTGGCGTAGAATAATTTATAAATACTTCTTTGTAATCTTTGCTAAATATCTCGAGCGACAGGTTTTTTAAGATTTCTTGTAGATTTCATTCGAAGATATTTTAAATATTTCTTCAAAATCTCAATGACGTATTTAGTTTCAATAATTTATAAACATATATAGGACTTATACTTTTTAATTTATGAACATGTAATAAAAATACATTTGTTAAAAAATAGATGAGAAATTTTTCTAATATTTTCGTTCCGTTATTTTTCATTATGGGAGCAAAACGTGTGATTTTGATTTTAAGTATTTTTAAACGTTTAACAAATTTATAATTTTATAACATATTATAATTTTATGAAACTTTCAAGAGAAATTTGTCCATCATGTCTGAAGATAACATAAATAAATGTTACAAAATAGTAATATTTTTGTAACAGGGCATTCGGGTTTTCATTAATCCGTCGGTGAATTCTTGAAAAAAATGTTACACCTAGCCAGTCTGTTCGGGGCTTGTTCAGAACCTCGTTAGACCGTCTAGATTAGACGGTCGTGATAAAGTCTCTCCAGTCCCTGTCTAGAACCCAAGACTGCCTCGAAATTTTTCCACACGGGTACGGGAGATTGGCACAACTTCTTAATCTATGGATATTCTTTTACGAAAGAACAACATAGAATAATCTTCAAAACCCACTTATTAAAATCCAGAAACATGTTTTGGAAAAGTCTTTTAGTTATTGGGAAACAAAATGCCCAAATATTACGCTTTTCTCGGCTTCCTGACCGAACCTAATCCTTTAACCCTTTCGTTACCTAGGACAAGATATCTCGCGACCCAATACTGGCCGATTAACGCTTTTGACGAGATATCTCGCGACCCGATACTGGCCGATCAACGCTTTTGACGAGATATCTCGCGATCCGGTAGTAGCGGATTAACGCTTTTGACGATAATCTAGCTTTCTAGCACCAATATTTTGACATTCTAGATGAATATATTTTATAACTAATTCTATTCGTATAGCTAAAAGGAAGAAATAAATACAGTTTTTATTAATTTAATGAAATTATTTTTATTTACTTTCTACGTGGCAGAACACAAAATAGTTTGTCTAGAATGTCAAAATATTAGTACTAGGAAGCTACATTATCGTCAAAAGCGTTAATCCGCTACTACCGGATCGCGAGATATCTCATCAAAAGCGTTAATCGGCCAGTATTGGGTCGCGAGATATCTCGTCCAAGGTAACGAAAGGGTCAAAGTGAAGTGAAGCCCCCCTCAAATCAGTCGATTCCAATAAGACACCTTTTTTTTTAAGAGTACTGGATCTAACCGTATGAAATTTTTACACATGGCTCGTGAGCACCTAGGAATTATCCTGACACTTTCAACATTTGGATTTTTAACAATTTTTTAACTTAGCCCAGACCACAAGCAAAACGGCGTTGAGCTCTCATATTTCGAGCGATGTACAATTATTGAAGACTGTAATATGAGAAACGAAAGTGTCAGGAGAATTTTACGAAAATTTGGAATGGTCTGGTAATCGAGAGACTCGCATTTGAACGGGATACAGGCAAAAAAATGTCTTATGCGCTTCTATGCTAAAACAATGGTACTACGAGGTCTCGGAGTGAAAATTTAGTTGCCACGGAAATCACAGATGGCGCAGGGGGTCCCCCTGCTGTCAATTAGGGCCTCAGAAACCATGAATCCAGAGGATTTCTGGAGTTTTACTTCGATTTCTCTACAATTATTGTACGAAAACGACAAATGGAATATGCCATTTAGTACAATACTCGATGTAATTCGACACGGCTGTCATAATAACGTTATCGTGAGCTAAGATAATATTGCACGATTATTTAGACTTATGTGGAAGGCACAAAATGTCTGTTACCACATGAACGGTTGAGCATGAAAAGAAACTCTGATAAATTGGTCGAGTCACGATATCGATGGGAGTCTAGTCGCGGATCTTTTGCTCCTGCTCAACTAATAAACTTGAGCTCCGTGGAATATCTCCGAGCTCTCATATTCCGATCAATATACAATTATTGAAGGCTCCGATATGAGAAACGAAAGGATCAGGACAATTTTACGACAATTTAGAACACTCTGGTAATCGATGAACTCGCATTTTAACGGGATAAAGGCAAAAAAATTGTTTCATGCGCTTCTGTGCTAAAACGATGGGAATACGAGGTCTCGGAGTGAAAATTTAGTTGACCTGGAAATCACAGATGGCGCAGGGGGTCCCTCTGCAGTCAATTAGAGCCCCAGAAAACATGAATTCAGAGGATTTCTGGCGTTTTACTTCGATTTTTTGATATTTATTGTACGAAAACGACAAGTGGAGTATGCCATTTGGTACAATACCCAATATAATTCGACCCAGCTGTCAATATAAAAACGTACGTCAGCAACGTAGGTATTTAGAAAAATCTTCTTTATCGACGTCGATAAAGTTCCTCGGCGTGTTTCACTTCACTTTAAATTACCTTTTTACCGTGACGCCCGTCGTGAGAAATTAGCGAAACTCGAGACTCGAAGCTTGGCACATGTATTTCGTAACTGTTGCAACTAATGTTAACATTACATGATATTATGCTAATTTACAAATATTACGTCCTCGAGACGTGACAGGCTCGCTAAATGTAACATTTTTTTAAGACATTGACGGACTAATGAAATCCCGAATACCCTGTTACAAAAATATTACTGTTTTATAACATTTATTTATGTTTTACTCAGACATAACGTACTAATTTCCCTTGACAATTTCATAAAATTATAAAGATGTTAGAAAATGATAAATTTATTAAGAAATTTACAGTGAACAGTGATTCACTTTTAAAATATCAAATTTATAATTTTACTAACATTTTTTATGCTTAAAGTACATACATTTTAAGAATATTTTTAACAGAGTAGATTTGCTTCATGAGTTTAATAAGCGAAAGACATGATTGAAGTTAAGTTTTAGAGGTCCATTACGCCGCATCTAGTTAGGCATAAAACATTAAAAGAGCAAAAAGTTCCCAGGATAATTTTTGAAGTTTTGCCTGACAATGGAGATAACGGTAAATTGGCGGAAACGAGTCCATCCTGAAGGATGGATAATTTTGAATAAATCGATTGAATTGTTAACAAGCCTAATATCCTGAATGAATGAATTTTTTTTCAAACGTAAAATATTAAATAAATATTATAGGACAGTCGCAAAACAGGTTGGGGATTATTATTAAATTTGTGGATGTTGATCTACGTGTAAAATGAGAAAATACGTGTTCTGCCCGGCTAGTTTGTCGGGCAGTTGTATGAATCCCAATTGTTTTTGCAATCGATGAATCCCGATTGTTTTTGCAAGTAGGATTGTAAAATGGGATATTCGTACAACTGCTCTCGTGAAGAAGAAACGTACCCGAATAAAGTGAGACTTGTCGCGAACGAACAAACTTGAATTTATTATAATATTAAATATACGAATGACTTGTTGAGTCGTGTCAGCTCTTCACGCGTGAATATTAATAACGGTTACAAAAGCGTTGGTGAAGGCTGACGAGAGATGAGAGACTGTGCTGAATTCTGTCAGCTCTTCATGCGTGAATATCGATAACGGTTACAAAAGCGTTGGTGAAGGCTGACGAGAGACGTTGAATTCTAGCGAGAGACGGAGACTGACTGACTTACAGAAAAAATACAGGATTCCTCCTCCGGTCGCATTAAATTTTTTGAGCAGGTGGTAGCATATTTTTTACATAGCTATTGGCTGACTGATTTTAAGAAGGGCGGTTAAAATCGAATAGTCAACCTCGCGATTGGTCGATAGCTGTCCAATACGGTTGGGTGAAAACGGAAAATTTCTAGTTGCCGTGGAGATGGAAAAACATGCTCTATGCCCGTGTGCATGTTGCGCGCACGTGTTAGCGGTAAAGTTAAAGAAGGTATGACGGTAAAAAATAGGGACGGTCAACCCGACAAAAATTCTAAAGAACCCTAAACTTTCGCGATGGGACGTACGGGGCAATATAACCGTATCGTAGAAAACTAAAATTTACGAACGGATTTTGGAGTTAGGAAATTGCTAAATTGAGAAATGGCCCGATGGGCCCAAGCAGGCAATAAGTTCCTTTCTGGAAATTTGTCTGACATTTCAAAAGCCGCGATGAATTGAAACACATGAGTGTCACGCACAGAACAAAACGTATGCGACCGTTTATTCGATTGAACCTCTTTAGTTTCAATCGTAATTGAACGTTACTCATATTCGTATCCTCGCAAACTTATTCCGATGTTAATGAAACAATTTATCAGTAGTTACATTTTTCAACACTTCTGACATTAAAAAAGGAAATCATTTATTGCTCCCTGACAATTTTACCCGCGAACAAGCTGTGCTGACCAGAATCAGATTTGCTAGTATGGTCTATACTAACATAAGAAAACAAAACTGTATCCGAATTTGAAAACAGCTCGGTTAAAATAGTATCATTTAAAAACAACCAAGTAATGGTTAAAAGTAATCATTGCTGTTGTCTGTTGACAAGTTAAAACGGTTAGAATGAAATGGTTAATAATAACGCATTAATGGATTGTCGCGATCGAGTTTAATTTCGCAAAATTTAATTAAACTGTTCTTCGATTAAAAGCAACAGACAAGTATCAGGAAAACTTACTAGGTTAACTGTCAACGTTTTAAATAATTGGTTGTCACCAAGTAAAGTTGACAACCTTTGATCATGTGCCTTTGAACTGGTATATTTTCTAACTTATAAGATAGAAATGTTTAACCCTTTTAGTGCCGGGCGAAAAAGAGGTGCTTACGCGAAGATAACCGGCCGAATTTTACGATGTTACTAGGATTTGGAAAAAGGCTCATAAAAACCAAACGAAAAGCAATATTTACATAATTCAAAAAGCAGGGTATTAAGGACAAAATAGAGAATAAAACAGTGACGCTAATTTTTCTATATTCATTGAAAATTATATAAATAACAAAGGTATAAGTGATCAAAAAAAAAAGAAAAATTGAGTTCTCTGTTTCAAAACGTAATTGCACATAGGAAAAGTCATTTTTTTATCATAAATTTATATAGACCGTTTATTGCAAAGTATATACTTTAAATTCCCAATATATTTTTTAACAAAATAAGTAATATTGCGCAAGAAACATAAACAATAACTCCAAGGCACATGGTAGGCGCCGGACGGATTATCTCATCCGAAACAAGTAATTGTTATAGGTTATAGGTTGTTATAGGTAGGTTATAGGTTGTTATAGGTGTTGTTGCATTGTTATTTTAATTCTCTCGTAATGAAATTAGACTATTTATAACGTATTATAAATTTATTTTGAGATAGAGATCTCTCGCAAAGCGAATAGTAAAGCGCTACAAGGTGCGGACCGATATATCGGCTCTGGCACTTTTCGCCAGTGGAGCGAGGGCCGTTATATCGGCCTCCGGCAATAAAAGGGTTAATGTATAAAATAAACAATCATGTGGGACTGATGTATTATTACAGGGGCAACTTAAAATTTAGAAAAGAATAATATCTAGTATATAAACGTGCGATCGGATCTCTTCCATTTGAATTGAAATAGTTTTTGTGGATGAATTTTACTAGAAGTCCTCGTTAGCGTAGGTGGTATAGCACTTGCTCGGACAAAAAGAGTTCTGGTTTGAGACCGCCCCGGTCATCCGAAAACCCCCGAATTCTTAAATTATATATATAAGGTATGCAACACACACACACACACTCTCTCTCTATTTCCATTATATATTACGTACCATGTCCGGACATCTAGCCTTTGAGTGGATCTACGATAGAGTTCAAAGATGTCTGTATATATCTTATATACGTTCAATAAACATTTATATACGATTAACTTACAGATATTCTACGTTCCGCGGTGCCTGTGTGTTGACATCCCTGTGACGAAATTGATTCTAAAATGTACCAAAGTATTCTCTTCGCTATTTTTTCATTTTTCCATCCTTATTTTTCCCATCTGTCATCAAACATTATCAATATGGCGAAGTAGGGCATGTTAACCTCTATTAACTTGAGTCTTTTACGTACATGTCTTTTATGTCGGTCTCTTGTCAATGTATCTCTGTCGCTCTCGTTGTATCTATTGTTCTTTTCTCTTACATCTCGTCATTTCAACACGAAAATTTTTGTCACATATTCTTACCTCAAGTATCTCACATTTTTACCTTGGTAACAATTATAAAATCGCGGGAGCTACTGAATTTTACCATTTTTTACTACATTCGACATATAAATTTGACACCCCGCCGAAGATTACAAAATCGAGGGAATAAACTTAAATGAGATGAAAGTTCAAAAAGTGAGCACTTTTATCAAATATACAAAATCGACTTCGAGAGTGTTCTAAATTGTTGTACAACTGTTTAATGCGTTCGTTTCTAATATCAGAGCCTTCAATAATTGGATATTGATGGAAATATGAGTGCTCGACCCCATTTTGGTTGTGGTCTAGGCTAAATCAAAATTTTGTATTGAAAATACAACTTTTGAAAGTGTCAAGATAATTCTTTGGGCAGGGCGTTTATTATGTATTTTTGACGAGAGCGCTCATTTCTCGTACTTTCATCTTACGCGGGTTTATTCATCGAATTACGTATTCGCTATATGAAAGAACGAGATCGCTAGCACTTCCGGTCTAGTAATATTTCTAAATAAAGGTACATACCTTGTAAATCGAAAATTATTGAGGTAGTGGATTATAGACGGGAAAGACGGGAAAATGGAAAGCCGTTTAAAGTAAAGAAGAGGACTCGAGTCTATCTACATTTTTGAAATATGTATTACATTCATATTTACATGTACTATAATTAGAAGTTCAACAATATAATTTTCTTATCAAGTCATGTAAACATGAATTATTTATCAGTTTTCAATGTTTAATAATGTAACATAACCTTGCAATAACAAAAACTAACCTTAGTAAATTCTCTTTCTTCTAACAAAAATGGGTCTAAGGCAAACCCTTCTTCTTGGGAGATGGCGTTCACGGTGCTTATTTTTCTATCTTTTCTTGTATGCTTCACCATATCGCTTAAAAATTTGTCTCGAGCCAGTTCATATGAATGGTCTCGCATTTTCACCACCAAAAACGTTCCGTAATACCGTGATATACTAATTTTTCACGTTTTCGTTCAATTTGCTTTACGTAATAGACCCTCAGGTCACGTGTCAAAGATTTAGACAGTTCGGTTCAATGTCGTTAAAACTAAAGCCTCTTATTCAGATCGATTAATTTAAGGGAGATTTCGCTTCACCTTCATTGTAACCATTTTTTCCATGTTTTAAACAGTCAAAAACTGCATCTACAAAACATGTATAAGTCGTTCTCCGTACTTTGGCGGAAGATAGAGATGTCAGCTGCACAATCTTTTACGAAGTCAACTCACAAGATGAGCCTTGCGAAAGGACCAGTAACCGGAAACCTGTTGGTCGTAGGTAAATAAACGTCGATAAGATTTCCTTTTGCGTCCCGAAGGACGGCATTATCACGAAATATGGCGTGGAGGGGAGCAAAAAAGGCGCCTACATCCGATAAGAGCGACGCCAGGGTGAGACAAACGAGAACCGACATTTAAATTCGCCAGATCATGATTGCGACTCGAAATATTAGATTGGCTTAGGTGGGTAGTTGTTACTACGTTCAAGTATATGCTTTATCTCTTTATCTTAAGGTGAAGTGAAACCCCCTTCAAATCAGTCGATTCGAATACAATACTTTTTTTTAAGAGTATTGGACCAAACTGTCCGAAACATTGACACATGACTCGTGATCATCGAAGAATTCTCTTGACATATCGAAAATTTGGATTTTTGGAAAACACTTTTTAACTTACCCCAGACCAGAACCAAAATGGCGTCGAGCTCTCATATTTCGATCGATATACAATTATCGAAGACTCTGATATGAGAATCGAAAGGGTCAGGACAATTTTACGACAATTTAGAACACTCCGGTAATCAATGAACTCGCATTTGAACGGGATAAAGGCAAAAAAAGTGTTGTATGCGCTTCTATGCTAAAACGATGGTAATACGAGGTCTCGGAGTGAAAATTTAATTCACCTGGAAATCACAGATGGCGCAGGGGGTCCCTCTGCAGTCAATTAGGGCCCCAGAAATCACGAATCCAGAGAATTTCTGGAGTTTTACTTTGATTTCTTTATAATTATTGTACGAAAACGACAGATGGAGTACGCCATTTGGTACAATACCCAATATAATTCGATATAGCTGTCGATATAAAAACGAACGTCGGCAACGTAGGCATTTAGAAAAATCTTCTTTATCGAAGTTGATCAAGATAATCGACGTGTTTCACTTCACCTTAAGGTGAAGTTAAATACACATAGGAACGTGATCGATGTCGGTAAAATAGGTTCTTCTAAATACCTACATTGTCGACGTTCGTTTTTATATTGACAGCCGCGTCTAGTTACATCGAGTATTGTACTAAATGGCATACTCCATCTGTCGTTTTCGCACAATAATTATAAAGAAATCGAAGTAAAACTCCAGAAATCCTATTGATTCATGTTTTCTGAAGCCCTAATTGACTGCAAAGGGACTCCCTGCGCCATCTGTGATTTCCGTGTCAACTAAATTTTCACTCCGAGACCTCGTATTCCAATCGTTTTAGCATAGAAACGCATAAGACACTCTTTTGCCTTTATCCCGTTCAAATGCGAGTCTCTCGATTACCAGACTATTCCAAATTGTCGTAAAATTGTCCTGACACTAACGTTTCTCGTATTAGAGTCTTCAATAATTGTGTATTACTCGAAATACGAGAGCTCGACGCCATATGCTTGTGGTCTGGGCTAAGTTAAAAAATTGTTGTCGAAAATCCAAATTTTGAAAGTGTCAGGGTTATTCCTAGGTGCTCACGAGTTATGTGTAAATATTTCAGACAGTTTGATCCAATACTCTTAAAAAAAGTGTCTTCTTTGAGTCGACTGATTTGAGGGGGATTTCACTTCAGCTTAACCCTTTCGTTATCTTGGACGAGATATCTCGCGATCCAGTAGTAGCGGATTAACGCTTTTGACGATAATCTAGCTTTTTGGCACCAATATTTTAACATTCTAGATGAATATATTTTATAACTAATTCTTTTCGTATAGCTAAAAGGAAGAAATAAATACAGCTACTACCGGATCGAGAGATATCTCGTCCAAGGTAACGAAAGGGTTAACGAGTGGTATTCGGACAGCTTCGGATGGTGTGTCAAACGATACGAGGCAGTTTGTTGGGTTTCGATTGTTTGACCACCCTCGCGTTCGCCTTCCCTTGTACGCGTTCGTGCGCAGATGTGTGTACCCGGCTTTGGAATCACGAGAGCAAGCGATAAATGATCATGCGTATCAAATCGCGATAGGGTTGTAAAATGAAGATAGCTGGGGTCGATTGAATCCAACCTTTACGCAAACGGCCGGTCGTCGAAGCATTATCGGTCAAATTCCTAACAATTATGTCTGGAAGTTGAAAAAGTTGATTAGCAATTCGGTACCCGACCGTTAAAGGTTGACGAAGTGCATCCTTCGTCTTCCGAAATGTTGCGGGACCTGTCTTACCGGCCTTACAGGATATGCTAATGTCACCCAAGACCCTACCTTCTACTACTAGCAACCTTCGAGCCTCCGGGTTCTCCGCTGTCGCGCGACTCTTTCGGGGACATTTAAATTTTAAATCTACGATCGAAAAACCATTTCGCGAAGAAAGGGTGAGACTTCTCTTTGCTAAATTCTCCCTTTCGAGACGTCGAACAGTCCTTCGTATGCCGATCATTTTGGTATCGCGGACGACTCGTCGATTTTCCTTTACGAAGGCACATCGCGACGACGGGCCACTTCGTAAGATTCATTGAATTTCTCTACATTGATCGATGCAACTAGTGTATTATAATACACGAGAATTAAAGGAAAAGGTCCAGTAAGTATTTCAAGGGCCATTTGAATCAAGCGATTCATTTACGTCAAGATAAATAGCCTTTTAATAATGAGTTTCTACATGGAAAGAACAGACACGTGCACTCTTACTTTTCAGATTAAAATATCAGAAGTAAAGTTAGGATGAAAAAGATGACGTCACGTGGGGAAATAGCATTTGAGCTCTTAGCAAAGAACAGCGCATTGCTGATAAAATTTTACTCTTACTACAGTATACTTGCGTTGACAGCAAAAATTTAAAATCAAACGTAAATGTAATCATAGAAGTTTCCTTTAAAAAAAGTGCCTGGTAATTTAGCAAATAAAATTTTAGAAATGGCCAACGAAATGTCAATACTCGATCGCGACAATAACGAATATTGCAACCGTAAATAATATTTTTGTCGCTCTAGAGAAGTAATAGTCCTCTTATTACCTATACGGCAAAAACGTTTCTAGAAAAAATGTTGATGGCACATTTTTAAGTGTTCACGCTGGCTGAAGTAAATCAAATTTGTTATTATGGCTGTCAATTATTTTTGTGTGTACGATTATAATAAATTTTAAAACGGAACTTCTCTTAAATGTATTCGTTTCATAGTTTCCTTAGGAAAAATTTAATTTCGGTTAGACGTCACTTACGCATACACTGACAAGGATGGTATCCCAGGTCGATCTTTCCGATTTGATTTCTTTTATAATATGTTATAGTAGACTAAAAACTAAGCGACACGTATCTTTTTTATCTGCCATTAAACACTTTAAGGGGGTGAAACCACCATCCGAAGTAAGGCATGTCAAGGGGCGATTTGGCAGTTTCACCCACAAGAACATAATATTTTTGAACCAATCTGTCTATTTTAATTAATTTGACAACCTTTAAGGTTTCTTTATGGAAATCTGTAAGGAAAAAAAAAATGATTTGGTTTTCTTATTTTCGTCATATTATATTTTGACAAACATAAACTCTTCCGTCACCGTGCGCTACGTTTGCATTTGACAGTCGCTTCGAGGGTAGGGAATAGAATCACGGACTTGCGGTAAGGGGAAAGTGCTCTTGTGCAGGACATCTAACGCCATCCACCGTCTAAAGAAGGTAACAAATGTGTAAAGATGACGTATTGGATTGAGCCGAGACGCGGTCGAATACGGATCAGCACAAATAATGATTAAAATCTCTGTAGCGAACAATTTAGGCTATGTAACATTAGTAGAAATACAATCAGCGGATTGTCCTGAACAAGATTCGTACATTACATATTAGCTTCCAAGAAGAATAAGTAACGTTTGAGGCAAAACAGCTCGGGTATACTGGCCTTCCAGCTAGACCGGCCCATAAGACGCGTACCTTGGAAGAGCAGCTTCGAGTAACAGAGTACCAGTGGGTCGGCCTATACTCGATGCGAGACCCGACCGGGTCTCTTGATATAAAAGACTTGAATATCCTCTAACGCTTAAGGTCGATTAGGGCAGCGGGGATCCAAGGAATTGTAAAATGGCAGGGGATGAACGGCACGCGAGTCGCGTGTGGCGAGTTTGTTTGTAACAAACGGGTACGCTACTCGTCGAGTCGTCCTACTGGTCTGCACGGAAGAGCGAAGGGGAGTAAACGGAAAGGAAGAGTGGACCTTGCGATATCAGAGGGTAAGGACCGACTCGAGTCCAGAAAGAAGGGTGGTAGAATGGATTAACAGGGTTAACTCGAGGAGAGAGAGAGTCGGTGAACCCTCCGGTCTGTTCCCGGCCGGGACCGTGTGGTCAGTGCTGACCAACACCGACCGACGACGATCGAGCTGCCTCTCCACCATCCGCGACCATTCAGAAGTTGCTTATAAATAATTATAAGACTTCTTGCCAGATGCTATGAGAAAGGGAGGGGCAGAAGGTAATTTGAGGATATGAGAATATCTCGTAAGAAATCTTTGGTCACACGGTACTTCCAACCCCTTTTCGGATGTTGCCATGAAACCTATCCTCTGGATGACACTCTCATTTTCAATTCTTCTATTGGATACATGGTAACTGATCTCAGGCGTCTCGTGACCTATATGCATATAATATACTTGTTACAGCTATTAGTCAGTAAGAAATATGGTGTGAAAGTGAAAAGTTAAAGATAATAAAATATAGGTAGGGAAGAGTAATATTAAGAAGAAATCTTTCGGAAAATAAGAAAACAAAAAAATGTTGTCTCTCCGCGCGGGGAATCGAATCCCGCTCTCCCGCGTAACGGGAGGATTCTGAATGTAGGAAATCAAGAGTGGAATATTTAAATCAAGATGAAATGTGTCAACGGGAGTCCTCCTGGGAGTGTTTGTGGCTACTCGCAAAATCTTATTTTGAGTAATTTGTAATTTATGCAAAAAGTATCGGGCATCTGTGTGTCATACTTGACAGCCATACGTAAGGACAGGTCTTATTATACACTTATATAATATAAGTTTCCAACCTTGACCAGGGGAGATAGATTTGAGAAGCGGATAGAATTTAACAAACTTAGTTATTGCCTTACAATTGGCCGCCATTATGTGATCACGCCAAAGTAGTTTAGAATCTATGTATAATCTTAGATACTTAACAGTCTCAGAGAAGGGTATAACAGAGCTACGCAAATTAATACTAGTTGGGCGAGCCTTTTTTCTAGTAAATATAATAGCTTCTGTTTTGTTATGGTTAGTGCGTATTTTCCAAGGTTCCAGTTCCTTAATAATTTGATGGGCCGCATTGCGGATGCAGTTAATAGTTTTCATGGGAAGGCCCAGAAGAAAAAATGGCAAGGTCATCTACGAAACCTGCTATCCGTACATTGGTAGGAACTACACTAAACATGCTAGTAGTATATATGTTGAATAAGACGGGCCCCAGAATAGATCGTTGGGAAATCCCTACTATTATCTTAAACGGGTCAGAGTATTGATTACCAACCTTAACTTGACTCTCTCTATCACTAATTGTAAATGAGATCCTCCTCGCGCTTGCCGCGTCGAGAACCAGATGGAAACAGACAATCGTCCAGAGAACACGCCATAGGTTCATTATACTATCAAGAGAAAAATCCAGCGTAAAACCCTCAACAACGTTAGATTTAGACAGTTATTGAATACGATAGCATAGCAGCGTGTATAGATATTTAGAAGATTTTTGAGTGCTAGGTTTGGGATTTCGTCAAAGCTGGAGGATTTTTTATTATTTAGTTTACGAAAAGTTTTAGTTAGATTGTCGAGGGTTGTGAAGTAGTTTGGAGGGGCACTATCTTTATCCGTATCGTCGGAGGTGTTCTCATCATTGAATGTGCAGATTGTGTTATCATTGAGTATGTCTCGTTCCGTTTCGATTTTGAGTGAGTCTATGTTTCTTTTAATAATGTTAGATAGGTGTGGTTTTCTTAGATCGGCATTCTGACTGTGAACTTTCTCGAAGTGGGCCCCTAAGATATTTAATTTTGATTCCGGATCGGCGATTTGTATATTGTTATCTTGATCCGGTGTCAGAACGTTAATACTGAGTCCAGCTCCGCGGATGGTGTCGAAATTGTCTTGTGTAATTATCAGAGTATCGAGGTCGTTTGTTTCTGTTTTACGGCAAAAGTTGTTTATCCATGAGAAAAGTTCTTCTGGTTTTTGGAGTGATAAGCTTTCGATTTTATTTTTCCGGTAGCGATTGACGGATTCATGAAACGCGATTTTTATTTCGTGTCGTACCGATTTCAAGATAGTTTTTAATGTTTTCATGAGGAGTGTTGCTGTTGGGGAGTAGTTTTGTATTTTTGTTAGGTTATTTATTTTGGTTATAGTTGGCTTTTCTTTTTGCTTAAGTTCTTTATTTTTGGCGTAAGATATCTGTCTGTTGAATTCTAGTCGTCCGAATAACGCGGAACTGCGATTTCAATCTTCTTTAACCCTTTCGGTACGAGCGCCGGATATATCCAGCATCTATCTGATGACCCGTGTGTACGAGTGTCGGATATATTCGGCATCCATCTGATGACCTGTGTGTACGAGCGCCGGATATATCCGGCAGCCATGTGACAGCCTGTATGCACGCGCTGTGTGCATTTTTGGAGCGGCGCCTCGTACAGCGGGAGTGTCTCGGCGGACAGAGCACTCGGACCGAAAGGGTTAATGTTGATATTTAATGTATTTATGTAACCGTCTATTTCGTCTGCATTGAGGTTTCTATTGTTGGGTATGTCTATAGGTTTGACAATTGATAAATCATTTTTATATACGTCCCAGTTGGCCTTGTAGTAATTTAATTTTCCGGGGATAGTTTCTTTTTCGAACAGTAATGAGCCCAGGGTGTGGAGAGAGATTATTAGTACTGCTCTATGGTCGCTATCGTATTCAAAAGTGTCGAGGAGACCGTTCTCAGCTAATCCGTTAAATTGCAGTGTATTGTCTGCTGTACAGAGGTCTAAAAAAGCCCCGCTTTTGGGATAAGATAAGACGGTACGGCTGTACTTACAAGGAAGGTACCTAAGGTGTCCCCCTCCGATTTTGTTCATTTTTAAATATGTTATAGAGGACTAAAATCTAAGGGACCCGTGTTTTTTTTCTATCGGCGGATAAACACTTTTAGGAGGTGAAATCAGGCT
This sequence comes from Orussus abietinus, assembly GCF_000612105.2. Lineage (NCBI taxonomy): Eukaryota > Metazoa > Arthropoda > Insecta > Hymenoptera > Orussidae > Orussus > Orussus abietinus. Next base: position 28,454 of record NW_019394503.1, read on the forward strand.
TCAAAGTTGGCCGTGCAAGGGGGTGAGTTGACTGTTTCATATAGAAGCACTCGACCGATTTTCATGAAACAACCGTCAAAATGTAGGGAATGAAGAATTATGAAATATGCATTTGGAATTTTTCGAAAAAATTCAATTTTAAGGGGTGAGGCACCCCTTTGAATACTTCTTTTACCCCATACGCAAGCAGTAATTGCTCTATCCAAATGAAACTTGGTTAATTTATAGACCAGAACAATACAAAAAAAGCATATTTTGGTTTTTTTCGAAAAACGAATTTTAAGGGTTGTAACAACCCTTTAATAAAATGATGTATAATCTCGTTTTAAAACCAGCTTTGTACGATTTCCTTAGACTTAAAGGACTTTAACGATTAAAATTAATAAAAGAATACGATCAGGTACCATCCGATACATTCGAAGGATAAATTACCCCTTGGGTTCAAAGGAATGTGATTCGTAGAATATAAGACAGTGGAGTTAGCTGTCCTCGCAACTAGTGCGTAGCCGAGTGGTAACGCCGCGCGAGCGAGCAGGATGCAGTACCAGGTTTTCAACCACTATATGTAAGTAATATTTCATTCTCTCATTTTTAAGAACTACAGTTGCAATGAAAAATACAAACACGGTTACGTTCAGTTTTTATATTAATACAATCTAAATATAAAACAATGTAATACGTCTACACGATTCGTCCAGACATGTGATTCACTTTCGATTTTTCCTTCACAGTAATATTTGATAACAATCGTTCTTTGATATCAAGTAGACTGATAATGGAATCCGAACATAACGAACGAAACTGAACAAACCGAAATATTACTTACATATAGTGTTAAGGGTTGTTACAACCCTTAAAATTCGTTTTTCGAAAAAAACCAAAATATGTTTTTTTTGTATTGTTCTGGTCTATAAATTAACCAAGTTTCATTTGGATAGAGCAATTACTACTCGCGTAAGGGGTAAAAGAATTATTCAAAGGGGTGGCTCACCCCTTAAAAATGAATTTTTTTGAAAAATTCCAAATGTATATTTCATAATTCTTCATTCCCTACATTTTGACGGTTATTCCATGAAAATCGGTCGAGTGCTTCTATATGAAACAGCAAACTCACCCCCTTTCACGGCCAACTTTGAAGCCTGATTTCACCCCCTTAAAGTGTTTATCCGCCGATAAAAAAAAAACACGGGTCCCTTAGATTTTAATCCTCTATAACATATTTAAAAATGAACAAAATCGGACGGGGACACCTCAGGTACCTTCCTTGTTAGGAGGGCCGTCCTGTATATCGTCTGTTTTTCCCGATACCATTTAAGAAGAGAGGTACTTCTTTTATTACTTATTGGGTTACCCCAGTCGGGGTGTTTTGCATTCAGGATCCCTGCTAGGAGGTAATTTGTGTCGTCCAGGTGTAGAAAAGGGCACTTAATTCTGCCATGAATTCTTATTACTGTTACCGGTCGCGGAGGCTGCAATGAGGTATAATTTGTTGTTGTTTTGAAATTTTTATTCTATTATTGTACTTTCTAAAATGGAGCTGTTTCTGAGGCAGTCTGGGTTGATGGATCTGTATTTGATATTTTTTCGGACTAATATAACCGTGCCCCCGCCTTGTTTACCATTGGGTCTATCATTCCTAATTAGATTATAGTTCTTAAAACTTAATTTGTGTGAAGGGTTTAGTTAGTTTCACAAAGGAGGACAATGTCTGGGTTGTGATTTTGTACACAGTCCAGGAGGGATGCACGTCTCTCGTTTGTTATGATTGAGTTTACGTTTGTAGGTATGATTTTTAGATTTTTGAAGGCGATTCTTTGGCTATTTGAGGTATTGTTACTAATATTCGCCATTTTTATAAAAATTAATGCCAGAGTTTCTGCCGTTATTGTAATTTTGACTGTATTGTCTGCGATTTTTTTTTTTGTTAGATAGGTGATGTGGTGGCTTAGTATGTACGAAACGACTTTTTTTATGTCTTCTAGGAGGGGCTGTTGAGGAATGTTAGTACCTGCCCTGGCAACTCATGAAGTGGAATATACGTAAATTAATCGTTTAATTTAGGTCTACAGGTATAGCAAATGTATATCGTTTGTCATCCACCTAACAAAATATCTAAAGGATATATATAAATATCTATGTGTATTGTAGATGTAAATTATATATCCATTATTGATCTACAAATATCTACTTATTTCATGACGCATTCAAAATATATAATAGCTCTAGTAGACATCTCCCAAAGGTTAATCGACATCGTTCAAAATACGTTTAGAAAAATAAAAAGACACCTCATGGAATCTAACATTTTTCATACGTACTTAATGTTTATATCTAAATTCCTACTCGATAAAACTGTTAATTTCGTCCATACTTTGATTTTTTATTTACTTCCTCTTTCCCTGGTGACCATACATCATGATGTTTTACCGCTGTGTAAATTATGATGCATTACCAGGCACCGTATGAAGTATAATATACTTATAGTGGACGCACACATTAGGACATAAGTATAGAAAACTTACATTATCTATGGTATGCATAATAAAAATATCCCGTGAGCACATATGCAAATCTTTTTCACACCTATATTTTCAGTACATATGTCATAGAAGTCTAAATAACCTGTATATAAATATGAATTATTCGAAAACGTGAAATTGATTGTTTATATTTAGATTAATAGTTTATATTCAGCTTCCACAGATTTATAAGAATGTAGTTACACTAAAAAATTGCGCACATTTGAAATATCTTTAAATAATATTCACAAAATTCATGCACTTTCAGTATATATGGTTGTACTAAAATTACGAGTTTAGTATCTTAAAAGTGAATCGGTATACATTCATTATACACTTTTAAATAAAAAGATGATTTTATAACATACTGTTATTATTCTTTAAATGACTTAATTTTACAATCACACGAGTCTTTTTTTTTAAATAAGTTTACAACAATATGCAATAAGTATCTTTAGTACCGATCGAGAAGTACCGGAGTGGTCTTCATAAGTACGAAAAATATTTATTCCTTCATAGGGTTTGGTAGCACCATGATTAACGGTCTTACTTTTTACCCGTGAGTCCCGAGTTTAAATCCCAACAATTGCATAAACATTTTTCTGTGTCGAAAACAACAGGATTTGTCTGCCTAGCTGTACCGAACAAGATCTCAAACAGAGTCTGCTGAAAAAGTGTTATGAATTTAATTTTATTTAAAAATACGTACGAATATTTATAGACCATCTATTGTAGATATCTCCGATATATATTATGTACCATATCCGGGCATCTTGCCTTTGAGTGTATCTAAAATGGAGTTCATAGATATATCTTACATACGTTCAATAAACATTTATATACGATTAAGGTGAAGTGAAACATCCTTCAAATCAGTCGATTCGAATACAACACTTTTTTTTTAAGGGTATTAGGCCAAACTGTCCAAAACTTTGACACATCACTCCTGATCATCTAAGAATTGTCCTGACACATTAAAAATTTGGATCTTTCCAAAAAAATTTTTAACTCAGTCCAGACCAGAACCAAAATGGCGTCGAGCTCTCATATTTTGATCAATATACAATTATCGAAGGCTCTGATATGAGAATCGAAAGGGTCAGGACAATTTTACGACAATTTAGAGCACTCTGGTAATCGATAAACTCGCATTTGAACGGGATAAAGGCAAAAAAGTGTTGTATGCGCTTCTTTGATAAAACGATGGGAATACGAGGTCTCGGAGTGAAAATTGAATTAACCTGGAAATCACAGATGGCGCAGGGGTCCCTCCGCAGTCAATTAGGGCCCAGAAGGCATGAATCCAGAGGATTTCTGGAGTTTTACTTCGATTTCTTCATAATTATTGTACGAAAACGACAGGTGGAATATGCCATTTGGTACAATACACAATATAATTCGACCCAGCTGTTAATATAAAAACGAACGTCGTCAACGTAGGCATTTAGAAAAATCTTCTTTATCGACGTTGATCAAGTTCCTCGACGTGTTTCACTTCACCTTAAATTACGGATATTTCACGTTTCGCGGTGCCTGGGTAACGTGTAATGCGGCTGGATGAAATACAGCTTACTTCTATAATTTGTAATCCAACTGCACAGATTACGGATTACATTTATATTTTGTAACCCACTGAATCGATTACGGATCACATGTATATGTGTAATCCAACTGGATGGAATAGGAGTTACTTCTATAATTTGTCATCCAATTGGACAGATTTCGGATTAGATGTTCAATTTGTAATCCGTTACAAAAATAATTCGTTACTGCCCAATGCTGCATATGTCATGCATTCATAACATACGTTTATAAAATATAAAAATGAAGTATTAAAAAATTAGTATGAATAAAACATCCAATATGATACAAACTTACAATATTTTGCATTAACAGTGTGGTCACAAAGGCTTAATAAACTAGTAAATAAGTTCATAAAAAAGTCAATTAATAAATCGGTAAAACAGGAAGAGTGAAACGGACGAACGCTATTTTATACAATCAAGAAGCACAATCTCAGGATATGCGACGATAGCGTAGACGGCTAAAAAGAATTTTGTAATTTTTACAGTTCTTTCGGAAGTTTTATTAAGATATGATGTATATTAATTTAATAAGACTTCAGTTATATATTCTACAAACATGCATTATTCATCATATTTGATCAACATAATGCATAAGTGTATATTAATATTGAAATATAATTTTTCGAAATTATAACGCTATAAAAATATATATTTATTTAAAAGGTCATAAGAGGTACACTCTGATTCACTTTGAAGACATTGAGTTTATAATTCGATCCAACCTTAGGTACGAAAAGGGTATGAATTTGATGAATAGTCTGAACAGGGAAGACGATTTTCCTGAAAATGGAAGAGCATTTGGACGCAAATGCCAATGACCGCCGGGAAGCCTAGGAGCGCGAACAGGTGAATCGAGAAACAGACGGCATTTTCACCTTGCGCCATTTTAATCGCGTCTGCGTTTTCCGTTGAACGCGCATGTTGGGTAGGAACAAGCCAACGAGGCGCGACATCCGACCTTCTGGGTTCTACCGGCGAAATGAGTAAAAGCGAGCCCCTCGTGCATTCGTTCGACACGACCGAGTCTCTTGTACACCCAACGGTTAACGTGCCATTGCTCCCCCGCTCGACTATCTACCGAAAAATAGTCTTTCTCCTGTTCTATGACCCTTCTGAATTATATCCGACATGAAAATGATAATCGAACAATTACCCACGCGATTCGTTTACAATTTCACACATTTACGGGGTCATGTTAGTCTAGATGAATGGAAAAAGATTTTTCTTTTAATTTTACGTTTTAAGGTGAAGTGAAACACGTCGAGGAACTTGATCGACGTCGATAAGGAAGATTTTTCTAAATACCTACGTTGCTGACGTTCGTTTTTATATGGACAGCTGGGTCGAATTATATTGGATATTGTACCAAATGGCATACTCCACTTGTCGTTTTCGTACAATAAATATAAAAAAATCGAGGCAAAACGCCAGAAATCGTCTGAATTCATGTTTCCCGGGGCCCTAATTGACTGCAGAGGGACCCCCTGCGCCATCTGTGATTTCCAGGTGAATTAAATTTTCACTCCGAGACCTCGTATTACCATCGTTTTAACATAGAAGCGCATACAACACTTTTTTTGCCTTTATCCCGTTCAAATGCGAGTTTATCGATTACCAGAGTGTTGATGAGTGTTGACCAGAGTGTGATGTACCGAAGCTGAAATTCTAATATTGCCATGTGAACTACTTCCAAAGATTGCCATGACAATATTATCGTCCTACCCAGAACATATTATTTACATGTATCTTGTAAGAATTTTTTTCAAAATGATCTGAACCTAGATTCCGTTTTTTATACGACAAAAATTGCTATGCCGATACGAAATTATACATGAAGAATGTGTGATATATTCGAAACAAGGATATTTGTATGAACATACAGTGTGTCTAAAAAAAAACAATGAAAAATATTAACTCGTTTATTTTCCCGTGATTTTAAAGCCATTTTACCATTAAAAATAGCTGTTCCTTTTATTTATAGTACTTTAGAAAACTTTTGGATCTACATATGTCCCAAATATTGTCAGTTTCTCAACGTTCAAGAAAAAAATGGTAAAATTTGTTTACATTCCTGTAACTAAATTATTTTTTACCTTTAAAAATTTAGATACATCTATTGTTTATACAGTTATTTAACAGAACATTATAAATTAATTCGACAGGAACAAAAAACAATGAAACTTCACTTGGCAATATTATTACATATTTAAAACATTTTGAATCAGTGCCGCTTTATTGCGTCATAACGACAACATATTCAACTAATCATTAATTTATTTATTGGTGTATCCATTTATTAATTTATTTATTATTCTTTTTACTAGTTGATAAAGCCTTCGCGACTACCGCGACAATTGAGCCCATAATTATGAAAGTGGTCTAAGTCAAAATTAAAAAAAATTAGTTTATCAGTTATTTCACTCCACATTATTTTAAACTAAATTAATTCAATGTAATTTTTACGATATTGTCGAAAATGAACCATTAAAGAGTGGTTGTAATTTCAACATTATATAGAATTCATTTAGTGTTAATTATGAAAGTGGTCTAAGTAAAAAATTTAAAGAAATTATATAAACGTAACCTTAAAATGGCACGTGGTCCTCTTTGGCGCGTTTTTGAACTACACGATAAGCCGACGAATGTCAATCAAACAATAACAGAAACGGCAACACTTTCCGGTCTACCTAACAATATATGGAATTCATTTAGTTCTATTTTGAAAGTGCATTAATTCAGTTGGGCTCTTCCGAACAAATTATTAGCGGAAAAATAATTTATATATTTTACCACTATGTCAACGGATAGCGGTTCAGGTAAGTTAATGACAATGTACTTATTATGTGAATATGTTAATTATTATTCGGATATGATGTGATTTGCAGATATTATATGACTACGTAATACTTCTTTAGATGATTCTAAATTCCACGTTTTGGATCTTTCACCTAAAAGAGGAAGACCAAAAATATACGGAAATATTAAATTACTTCCATTACACTCCACCACTGGACCAGTAACGGAAGAAAAACAAAGATATTATGTGTTTACTACCATACATCCCTCCAGTTTTTCAGGAACATTTTAAGAATTTTAAAAACTCATAACGATAAAAGCCTAAAATGATAAAAATGGATTACTTTTAAAAAATAATTAATAAATGTTCATGAATTATTTCATTAAAATTATTGTTTCCAATAAAACTCGTCGTTTTTTATTGCTTTAAGTAATTTATAGGACATTTAGTTATCTTTGAAAATAGTCCAAGTCAATTCACACTTTAAAAACATTTTTGTATGAAATTCACACAAAATTTCATATTCATAATAAATTTCCATTAATCAAGACTAATAAAATTCTAAATTAAAATGTTGCATATTATAAAAATATTTTTTAATTTATTCAAATGCAATTCATTAAATATCTCGAAAGAAGAGATATATGACTTAGACCGCTTTCATAATTATGGGCACAATTATTTCCACCCACTTGTTCCTTGCAAAATTTCAAGATTATATCAAGCGCACCAAAATATATGAGCGGTACTGTAAGTTATTAATTACAGTTGTACGTTATCGTTATTGCGTGTGTGGGCATAGGAATACATACAGTACCTTTTAGTAAGAGTACAAAGACGTTAGGTGCTGTACGTGTAAGTTACCTATACTTGGACTAGGTGCAACCGGGCAAAGAACAACGTACTTCTCGGGCAACGGACAAGAACGAACGCGACATGTGGCTACTGACCGATCACCGATTTCCATCAGCATTCCACTTTCTTATGTATTTTTCCAAATTATATTTCACGTGATAACGATGGGATGTCACATAAAGTGGATAAATAGAAGAAGTATCCGTATCCTTATCGGGCGTGTTTAACGTCATTTTCTTTGCCAAAAAATAAATGGGTGATCGTCACACGCGAATGAAGTGAAACATCTTTTTTTATTCTCATTTTGCTTTAAATGTCAATAATTATCTCAGACAATAACGCATTAACACTAACGAAATATATGAGCTACAAAGATGAATACAAATAGTAAGTAACTGTAAAAAAAGAACGAAATAATCCGTAGTTCGCTTTTTGATACACTCCCGTTTCTTAACATGCGAATTTATACTATCTTCACATAAAAACTTTTGCGTCAATAATATTGCATTAATAGACATGCATTAGCATCGACTAACTCACAAAAAAATTCATAGAATCAAAGAAATAGTTCTTTGAATAGTACCAAAGAAATATTTCGTTAATTTATACAATGATTATTTGACTCGAATAAATGAATTGTCATAATTCCGAAGACATGTTGCATCCAATTTACTCGAATTTAATTAACTAAAATAATTATTCTTTGAATTCACAAAATATTTCTTTGGTACCATTGAAAGAAATGTTTTTCTGGTTCAATAAAATTGTGTTCCTGCTGTACATATGAAACACCTTTTTTCGTACAAAACTTCCAACTACGTGCGTAACTCCTATTCTCTATTGGTTTTTTAGTGGCATACCTTTCTCTAACGAGAAACAGTGTTCACAGCGTAAATTGCTTTTAGTTAGTTTGATACAACAAACCACACTCATAGTGGAACGTAGACGAGTAGCTAGTCCCCAGCCAGAAAGAGAGTCAAGGGGACATCTTTGTACTTTCCTCATACAGTCCCTCGAAAAGATACGCTGACGTTCAGATATTCATTGCACAGATATGCGCAAAATAGTCTCTTCCTCTCTCTCTACTATATTAATACTTAGCCCCCCACTTTAAGGTGAAGTGAAACACGTCGAGGAACTTGATCAACGTCGGTAAAGAAGATTTTTCTAAATACCTCCGTTGCCAACGTTCGTTTTTACATTGACAGCTGTATCGAATTATATTGGGTATTGTCCCAAATGGCATACTCCACCGATTGTTTTCGTATAATAATTATAAAGAAATCGAAGTAAAACTCCAGAAATCACCCGAATGCATGCTTTCTGAGGCCCTAATTGACTGCAGAGGGACCCCCTGCGCCATCTGTGATTTCCAGGTCAACTAAATTTTCACTCCGAGACCTCGTATTCCCATCGTTTTAGCACAGAAGCGCATAAAACAATTTTTTTGCCTTTATCCCGTTCAAATTCGAGTTTATCGATTACCAGAGTGTTCTAAATTGTCGTAAAATTGTCCCGATCCTTTCGTTTCTCATATCGGAGCCTTCGATAATTGTATATTGATCGAAATATGAGAGCTCGATGCCATTTTGATTGTGGTCTGGGCTGAGTAGAAAAATTTTGTTAAAACATCCAAATTTTGAATGTGTCAGGACAATTCTTAGATGATCAGGAGTGATGTGCCAAAGTTTCGGACAGTTCGGTCTAATACCCTTAAAAAAAAGTGTTGTATTCGAATCGACTGATTTGAAGGGGGTTTCACTTCACCTTAAAGTGGAAAGATCTCCCCGTTCGGTCGGCTAAGTGTTAATAGTAATAAACACGGAGGTACCAAACTTGCGGTAAAGACTACGTAGCGTTCGCTCATACATATGACTGCGGATACAAACACATGTACGTGCGTATGTATGTACCCTCAAAATACCTTTTGTGTACAAACATTTAGCCGAATACTTCCTTTTCTTTCCGCGCGAGGCGGTGTCGCAAGTTGGCTGCCCAAAAACTATATGACAGTCCGCCTATCATGTCTGTGCGAAAAAGTAGTCTTTGCCTAGGGCGACGACGATGATGATAACAGAACCACGACTCTGAGAGTGCTGAAAAACTTTAAGATGCTATATCTTCACGTAGGTCGCTACTTGAAGAATGCAACGTTAAGTCCCCCCGGTTTAAATTTTACAGGACATTACCGGTGACGTGAAGGTCTACTCCGCCACGGTTATGGGGGATGAACGGTCGGTTCCGGATAATTAATTTTTTTCTCCGTTTGCACGATCATTTGTTATTATTTTCCGAAGTACATATTAAAAATTTGGCGATGAAGTCTTCCCGTTTTTTGTTTTACACGACATTACCTGTGACGTGAAGGTCTACTCTGCCACGGTTATGGGGGATGAACGGTCGGTTCCGGATAATTAATTTTTTTCTCCGCTTACACGATCATTTCTTATCATTTTCTGGGGAGTATATTAAAAATTTGGTGATTAAGACTGCATGGTTTGTGTGGTATGTTTGATGGTCGGTGGAGTGTATCGTTTCTGTATAGGGGTACGTTTTTTAGCGAAGGGGGGGTTGAATCAAGAACCACCATTGGTTTTTTTTGTTTCATGTACCTTAGAATTGCAAATTAAATGTTGTGAACTCAAGAAATTTTATTTTTTTTTTTCTATCGTTGCAGGAACGCTGCATTCTTCAAGTAGCTCACGAAGGTACTAGCGATCGGAGCCGGGTAAATTTTGTAACCCTTTGCGGTCGATGCCGCCACAGTAGCGGCATTCGCAAGTCGTCGTACGCGGAGAAAAATAAGAGATTAAAAGTTACCGATGCCTATCCGTTGGAAACGTCTGTTCTCGATATATGTCATTAATCCCTCAAATGGTGGAGGAAATTATTTTTTTCGAGCATGAAGATGGGCGTCATGTGCTAAATTTGCTCCGACCTGCTGGTACTCCCATCAGAGAAATTTGCCGATCGCAAAGACTTAAAAATTCCTGAATGTTTGCTTGATTTTTTTAGCTGATCAGAAGTTCATTTCTTTTTCTATATCAATGTAGAGAGTAGATTCCCATTTCCCTTACTCCTAAAATCTCGATCCTTGGCGTATAAAACGAGCTCAAAAGTAGCGCCTCGTTCGAGCTCAAGCGCGCAGGGCACGTTTCTCTCGGCACACGACGAGTTTTTCTCTCAGAAATGTATTTGGGTCGAAACTCTACCGAGTTATTTGATCTAATAATATTTGACGTGAAACTCTATCGATTTTTCTTATGTATTAATGTTATATTCGTGACAGATATTCATAGAACAGAAACATTTAGACAAATAAAACGACACCTCATATAACCTAACATTTTTAATTCGTACTTAATACATATAACTAAATTCCAATTTGATGAAACTGTTACCTTCGTCCATACCCAGACATTTTATTTACTTACTTGGTGACTGTATATTATGATTTTGAACCACTATGAAAATTATGATTCATTTCCAAGCACTGTATGAAATACAATATACTTATAGCGGCCGTACAAATTAGGACATAAGCATAAAAAACCTACATCATCTATAATATATATTATAAAAATATCCCTTGAATATACAGAGTGTAACAAAACTGGTAGTCATGGTTTATACAAGGCTATCCTCGTGGAAGAGGGAATTGAAAAGCCCTGTACCGTTTTTTCTTACAGTGCATACATTTACTATCAATCAATCACGTTTCCCTACAAAAGGCATAACGAAGAGAACGCCTGTAAGGCTGCTTATGACTCGACCTAATAGTTATTACAGGAAATTTATGCACTGTAGGGAAAAAACGGTACAGGACTTTTCGACGCCTTTTTAACAAGGATAGCACTGTATAAACCGTGACTCCCAGTTCTATTACACCCTGTAAGCACAACTCATTGCTGTTCGGCGTGTGGCTCAGTTCTGGACGACGTTCATTGATTTAGGTTACAGTGATCGCTGCTTCCCATTATAAAATATCATATTTAAATTATACATATGTACGGAAGGTCTGCGCGTTTTGTTTTTACCTGTATGATAATTTTTCATCGGCTAACGTTAAGTGTTATTTTTTGAACCATTCAATTTTCATATGTTCACAGGTTTCAGACCTCGAGAACAAGAAATACATGGCAATAATCTGTATTTAATTCTGAAAAAAAATATCCAACGCAAACTTGAATACGAATTGTAGTTTCAAAACCATAGTAGTTTAAAAGTTGACCTATTACGAAATATGTTTAGTCACAGAATAGTGCCTTTACAATCGTCCATTTACCTGTGCCACTATCTACATTCAGTATTTATAGTTAACAAAAGACGTGTCATTTGTTCACGAGATTCTTGAATTTTATCATGTTAAAAAAGAATTTTGAATACGAGCTCACACGTGTTTGAGATTTGAACCTCAGTTCACGATGATACAGGTAATGGGATGTTTGTACAAGCAATGTTCCGCAACAAATCCTGCTTGACAATTGGGTCAACTTTAAACTACTGTAGTTTTCAAACTATAATTCGGATTTAAATTTGCGTTAGATAGTCTTTTCAGAATTAAACAGAGATTACTGTCATGTATTTCTTGTTTGTGAGGTCTGGGACATCCTGTATATATATAATAGTTAACATCCGGTAATTTAGCCTTTGAGAATATCTAAAAGAGCGTTCATAAATATCTATAGGTATGTTACATACAATTAATAAATATTGATATACGAGTATATTACGTATACTACACATTCAGCGGTGCCTGGGCAACCACAATTATTAACCAAAGAATTTTATCATGCCAACCAACTATTTGATCGTCCGTATAACAACCATATTATATAGTTGAACCACAAAATATTTTATTAATTCGACCAGATATTTTTCTGTGCGATATGAGTGGTAGTGTGTAGCGTAATTTTCACGTTTGAATATTCGCGCAATCACATGTAACCGATCTGTGAGGCCTCTACCGGGTTGTCCGAGTAGTCTCTCCGGCGCTACAATTTCGGTGGTATCGGAAGGCCAGCGCTCGCTCTCTCGACCCGCAACCTTCGTCCAGAGCGCATCGCGAAGGAGGGCCTCATGAGCCAAGGATCCGGATTTTGAGTAACAATTGGGCGTGCTACCGCCTATGGACGACCAACCCTTCAACTTCCCCCGACATCCTATCAACGGATCTACACCGACTACATCGGACACTCACAAGGAAACATTCCCAAGTGTCCGCCCCCGATCTTATTGATTTTCATATATGTTGAAGAACACAAAAATCTAAGAGACACGTGTTTTTTTATATCTGCAATGGTCCNTGATATTATTATAAAAACTGAATTTTCGCCAAACTTTGGGGGGTTGTTTCACCCCTTAAATGTGGACCATTGCAGATATAAAAAACACGTGTCTCTTAGATTTTTGTGTTCTTCAACATATATGAAAATCAATAAGATCGAGGGCGGACACTTGGGAATGTTTCCTTGTCAGGGTGGAGGCCAGTCAAATTTACCGTATATATATTATTGTATATCACTATATGTTATTTTATTCTCTATCTCAAATCGGATTATTTCGGATATATGGCGAGCCCAATGGTTGCGATATAAGAATCAATGTATTAACGTTAAGAGAAAAGAACGTTATAAGTGTATGCTGTAACATTAATTGTCAAAACGCGTTTGGTGCGTCCGAAGAAGTATCATTTGCCTAATGTATGGGCTCATTCCTAGACTCAAACCCTGCTTACGATACAGCTGTTTCAAGAAAAGGCAGGTAATACAAGAGCCAGTCCGTTATGGAGGGAACGTTCATTCGTCAATACGCGACCTAGAGTGGTCGTGGTGTTCTAAACAGTACAGCTTTTCAAATTTGAATTTGTAAGCCGTGCAGCCTATTCGCCGACAAAAGAATATCTATGAATCGCTGTTAGACGAGCGAAACGTTAACATTTTTCAACACAGATTTCTCTCTAATTCGATCAAATAAAACGTTAAAGTAAGATTCGGTCGTTTACGTATCCAAAAAGCTCGATAATAAATGTGCGGTTAATCTCCAATAAGTTAGTTCCACTCGTTAATAGTAATTAGACGAAGCCACGAATACCAACACATTAGTAACAAATTGTCACACCGAAGCATATCGAAGGATCCCAATAAATACAGAATAATGGAATGCATTTTTTAATATTTGTAATTTAAATTTATTTATATTTATATTAAACGTAGTAGAAATATATTTTTTTTATCCCAGAGTTCTAAACATCAGCTAATTTTACGGTTACTACCGAGAAACTATTTTCTTATGCACTTCGGCAAATTGCGTATAACTCTGGACTAATTCAATATTTTTACTTTACAAAAAGAAAAGGAAAGAATCATATGATCTTAAAATGTAGTCAAATTTACCCAGAAAGTTTCAAGCTAATAACACGTTTAGTTTCTTTTTTAATTTCCAAAAATGACCTTACCTTTTTTTACCGTCACCACCTGGAAGGCCCTATAAGTTTCACGGATAATATCAAGTCCGCATCCTTTCGGAAGTTGTAACTATTTGTAGAGCCCCTCTTGAAGTTACTCGATGTGTCGATCGCGTTCCCAGGAGAGGCTAGGGTGTGAAATTCTCTATCGATCTCGTTGTCAGGAGTTAACAGTTACACCTGGTGCCTTGAGTGAAAAAGTAAGGTTTCTTCCCCTGACGGCTGAGGAAGCTGTACCTAGAGCGGAATTGGAGCTCTTTAAACTTTAAATGGCTCTCCCTTTTCAATGCGACTTTAACGCGTTGCCTCCCGATCCTCGGGATCGGAGATAAAAAGTAATTCAAGGGCGAACAGAGGGGAAGAAACCGGCGCTCGTACCTGTTTGCTAGCATTGTCAGGAAAATGCTCCCTTTGCGAATAAAAATCTATTTAAATGAGCATCTGGATGGGACTTTTTGTTCATCTAGGTGAAGGTACAATCGCGAACAGCGCTCTCGTTCAAAATTTAAATTCGATTATTACAAAAAATTCATTTCAATTCTCACTTGAATTTACCGGTTCATATTCAACATTTATTCAAACTGTCGTTCACTTTTCAACATTCACTTGAAGCATTGAAAAGATGCCCAATCGTGTATCAGCGCGACCATTCTACAAAATGTTTTGCCGAAGAACAAGCAATAATCTGAACTAAGTAGTACTTACAAGGAAACATCCCCAAGTGTCCGCCGCCGATCTTATTGATTTTCATATATGTTGAAGAACACAAAAATCTAAGAGACACGTATTTTTTTTATCTGCAATGGGCCAAACGTAAGGGGTGAAACAAACACCCAAAGTTTAGCGAAAATTTGATTTTTATATTAATTTTCGTAGAAACAGTGGAGGGATTTCGACGAAACTTGACATACATTTTTCATTCATTTGTAATATCTATTAAACAAGCACTGCTATTTAAGTTCCACTTACGCCATGTGATTGCTCACGAAAAATGAGGAAATACGTGTTTTTTGCTTTTTGCCAATAAACATTTATACATCGGTTCAATAGAATGGATGTAGGTGGTATATGGGGATATCCCGACTATCTTCATTGGGTCATATCGTGACCAATTAATTGTACATAAATCATGTAAACGTGCTAATTCCTCAAAATGTCGTTGGTTTTTATAACATTCAATTATTTATAAATAAATTAAAGAAACACATTAGGAGACTGAAATTGTTTCGCAACAGATTCGATGACGATATAACCCAATAAAGATAGTCGGGATATCCCCATATACCACCTACATCCATTCTTTTCAACCGATGTATAAATGTACATTGGCATAAAGTGAAAAACACGTATTTCCTCATTTTTCATGAGCAATCACATGGCGTAAGTGGAACTTAAGTAGGAGTACTTGTTTAACAGATATTACAAAAAAATTTCGCCTGAAGGGTAGTTCACCCCTTTGAGGTGGGTAGCATTCCTGGACAATATTGTGTTTTCATCGTCTTTATACAGAATACGTTTATGCCAAGTTTCGTCGAAATCCCTCCACTGTTTCGACGAAAATTAATATAAAAATCGAATTTTTGCCAAACTTTGGGTGGTTGTTTAACCCCTTAAGTGTGGACCATTGCAGATAAAAAAATACGTGTCTCTTATTGTAAGGACGCAAACTTCCCTTTATCTGCTGTCAACGGCCTGTTATAGAAGGTAGCAAAGACCTTGGAGTTTTCCGACCAACCGGCTGTGTTCCGAATGGAATTTAAATCTAAACCACGCCTGTAGGCCGTGAACGTTGACACATGTCGTGTACTATGTGTTGAGAACTTATCTGTATCTATTCCGCTCTTACCTAATGTAGTTTTTATCCATCTACTGATGGTTTGGGAGGAAACTGCTTTATACTGCTTCTTGAGATGAAGTGAAAACCCCTTCAAATTAATCGATTCGAATACAACAATTTTATTAAGGTTATTGGACCAAACTGTCCGAAACTTTGACACACGACTCGTGATCGTCTAAGAACTGTCCTGACACATTCAAAATTTGGATTTTTGGAAAAAAAATGTCATTACTTAGCCCAAACTAGAACCAAAATGGCGTCGAGCTCTCATGTTTCAATCAATATACAATTATTGAAGCCTCTGATATGAGAAACAAAAGGTTCAGGACAATTTTACGTGAATTTGGTACACTCTGATAATTGAGAAACTCACATTTTAACGCGATAAAGGCAAAAAAAGTGTTTTATGCGCTTCTGTGCAAAACGATGGGAATACGAGATCTCGGAGTGAAACTTTAGCTGACCTGGATATCACAGATGGCGCAGGGGGTCCCTCTGCAGCCAATTAGGGTCTCAGAAAGCATGAATCCAGAGGATTTCTGGAGTTTTACTTCGATTTTTTTATAATTAGTGTACGAAAACGACAGATGAAGTATGCCATTTAGTAAAATACCCAATATAATTCGACACAGCTGTAAATATAAAAACGAACTTTGACAAAGTAGGTATTTAGAAAAATCTTCTTTATCGACGTCGATCAAATTCCTCGACGTGTTTCATTTCACCTTAATTACGAGAAACAATTCTTTGGTATTTCCTCTTATGGAGTTGGTCTTTTGTAAATAATGCTGTAATGTCTTAGCAGGTCGGTCGTATTTTTGAAAAAAAGTTAATACTAAAAGCGGCTGATATGTTCCTGGTCTGAATGTTCATATTAATTCTGGTATCTTAATTTTTGCTTCACCTTCCGTGAAAGTGATATTATTACATTTGATCATAATAAATGTCTGAACCCTGTGTCCTGTTGCCAATGCCATAAGCGTTACTAGTTTACTCGTTAGCCGATCTAAATCTAATTCTTCGAACGGACAAAGCGTGCTTAGATAAGCATTAACCGGGTCTACCCCCCAAAGTTCTGCATATTTAGGTTTTACAGGTCGCAGCAAAAAAGTTCCCTTAGAGAATCTTCGTATATCAGAGTTGTTCGAGATATCCCAATGAATAATCAACGATATTGCTGATGTATGGATATTTAGTGCTTCATATGAAGCGCCCTCTTTAAACTTATTTCTTGAAAACGAAATGACTACTTGAACATCAGCCCTGATAATTTCAATGATCTGCTCGTGACAATATTTAGGGAATTCCTGGAACGCTCCTCTATATTGTTTTAGGGTCGACTTCGATAAAAAAGCAATAATAATTTCCAGTGCTTCGTCTGGTAGTCCTTTCGCTTTAACCCTTTCGTTACCTTGGACGAGATATCTCGCGACCCAATACTGGCCGATTAACGCTTTTGACGANTGCTTACCCGCCTCCACATTGTGTTTTGAAGGAATATATGAATCAAATAACCAAATGCCTCGGTCTTCACACCATTTCCATATTTTAGATGCTAGGTCATTATAGGCTTCAAGATGAGTTCCTCCCATACGATTTATATAAGATTTTCTTTCTTCTACTGATCAAAAGCCACGACTGTTTTGGCCTTAACAATATGCTCCCTACCCAGTTAAAGAAGCGTATGTGAAAATTGTTTTCTGAAGCAGAATTTTCTTATAGCGTTGCGGCCCACTGGTAAGGTTTTCTTCCACCAATGAAAATCTGACTTTAGACATACAGACATTTCTTGGTCAAAATCATCGTGTGAAGTCCATAATGCCTTTAGTTTTTCCTTTCCAAAGTTCTTTGTATACATCCAACCTCATGCTATTACTGACCAGACTGCTATTAATGAGCCAAGGAATTGCGCGAATTCTCTACTAACACATTTTTGTTTAACGGAAAATTTATTAACTAACTTTAAGAGTTTATCTCTCTTTTCTTGGGTTAATTCTAGATAGAAGTCTGTTGAATTAAATATGAATCCTAAATATTTGCACAATTTGTTGAGCACATTATTACCTTTTTGAACATTGATCATAAATCCCAAGGAAGTAAGCAATTCAATTGTTTTTGATTATACTTGTAATTTTCTTTACAGGCCTCCCAAGATTCTCCGAAAATGAGCCAATCGTTCAGATAAACCGTAGAAGAGTAACATTTAGCTCTCAAAGAACCAGCTGTCGGTTTTGTTATCTTTACAAAAACGTATGGACTGGATGATAGGCCGAAAGGGAGACAGGTGAATTGAAAAAGCCTTCCCCTGAACAAAAATATTAAAAATTTCCTGTTTTCTGGGTGTATAGGAATCAAGGAATAGGCGTCGACCAGATCTATGCTGCACATATAAGAATGAGGACTAAGTAGCTTAATGGCTGTTCGTACGTCTTCTATTTTAAAATGGCTTGTGTCAACCAACCTATGTATGTTCTTTAAATTTAAAATTAATCTTTTTTGCCCATTTGGCTTATCAACCAAAAAATATGTTGATAAAAATTGGTACTTCCGTGGCTCACAAGGTTCGATCGCTCCTTTATTGATTAAATAATGAAATCTAAGTAAAACTCCAGAAATCCTCTGGTTTTCTGGGGTCCTAATTGACTGCAGAGAGACCCCCTGCGCCATCTGTGACTTCCAGGTCAATTAAATTTTCACTCCGAGACCTCGTATTCCCATCGTTTTTGCATAGAAGCGTATAAAACACTTTTTTTGCCTTTATCCCGTTCAAATTCGAGTTTATCGATTACCAGGGTGTTCTAAATTGTCGTAAAATTGTCCTGACCCTTTCGTTTCTCATATCGGAGCCTTCAATAATTGTACATTGATCGAAATATGAGAGCTCGACGCCATTTTGGTTCTGGTCTGGGTTAAGTTAAAAAATTTTTTCCAAAAATCAAAATTTTGAATGTGTCAGGACAATTCTTAGATGATCACGAGTCTTATGTCAATGTTTCGGACAGTTTGGTCCAATACCCTTAAAAAAAAGTGTTGTATTCGAATCGACTGATTTGAAGGGGGGTGTTTCACTTCACCTTAATATACGTCCGCCCTTAATAGACAATATTGATGCATACCTTGCCATAGGCGGAATCTTGACTGAACTTCGTTGATTATTGCTTGAGAATGTATAAAAATTACCAATACAAAAAGTAAAATTAGCCGTTATTAATCCAATTATGCTTGCAATACATTCGCTATTATTCAATGAACTCGTAAATCACTTAAGCCCTCTACCGATCGTAATTCTTACGAATCGTGTTTTCCATAAATCTAGCATTAACGCGTTCCCTGCGATGTGGGGTGCATACAGCCTACGGTTAACTTTCTTTTCAAGCCATTTAATATTTTTACTAAAAAACGTTACATATTAAGAAATGGTAGAGTTTCGTGTTAAATACATATATAAGTGCGGATGCACAAAATATTTTGGAAAATTTTTAAGCGATCCCTAAATGACATACAATGGAATTAACACATATGGGACGCATACTACCCACGCGGCATGANCCTTTTCATTTAAATCCGGAAGATCATCTTACTTTTTGGCCATCGACCCTAGGAAGGTCCCTTAAGATGATATGAAAGGATCATTCTATATATATATATATAAAGTCAAAATATTCATAAAACTTTTTTGCAAACTGAATTCAACGAATTATGGGAAACTTTAGCATGTAATTCTAGAGACCATGAAATTCCAATAAAAACTTTCGTTTATTTATCTCAGACTAGAACCAAGAATACGCATTTTTGTAGAAAAGTGAAATTTCATAAGCATCACGTTCTTCATTGGGACCTCCATAATCACATGTTGAAGTTTCAACGATTCGGTGCACCCAGTTCGAAGAAAAGTTTTATAATTATCTTGACATTTTATATATATCGAATGATCCTTTCGTATCACCTTAAGTGATTGTCAAAACAATCCTTCGTAGGGCCGTCCTCGGGAAGATTGTCCGACGGGATCGAGCAACGGCGACGTCTGTCCCGGGAGAACGCGAGAACACGTGGTCAAGGAAGCGCGATCGGGAAGGCCGATAAGGCGATTCAACGCATAACCGATGAGGCATGCGCATAAAAATGCCGGAGTCGGGTCGGTACGCGCCGGGTCGCACCCATCGCCGGGGAGCGTACCGGCATTCGGGGAGTTTTTGCGGGGCAACAGCTGATTCTCTCCTTAACGGTCTCGTCCCGCGTTACGGGGGTAGGTCAGTGCCCCAGGAGGGGCGCAACGTACGCGCGAAAACCCACGGGCCTTCCGGTGGCACCTACACGCACCCGAGGCCCCTGTCGACCCTACGTACACTCGCAAGGACCTGCAGCCCCGAGCGGCCCGGCCAACCCTGCCACCCAGTGAGAGGGCAGGTGACCACCTGGTCCAACCCAGGCACGAGCTACTTGCGAGGGATCCCCAAGGGGTGCTCAACCCAACCCAGGCCCGACATAGCAAAGTAGAACGTTTCGCCGCCGCCGACTTCGTTATCGGGTCGTTTCATCGTCTAGTATTGGGTTGTTCGGAAAGTAATTTCGTTGTTTCCCAACAGAGGACTTCATTTTTTTTTTTCACGGCCAACTTCACACTTAAGCCGCTTAATCATTATATATTTGGACAGTTGATCTAGCAAGGCTTGCTTGTGAAAAAGTTTCATTGATTCTACGCAGGAGTTTTTGGTACCCTTTCAAATATGGAAAGTGAAAAGCGGCATTTTCGGCATATTTTACTTTTTTACTATTGAAAAGGTAAAAATGCTGTTCAAGCAAGAAAAAAATTATCCGACGTGGATGGAGAAGATGTATTAACGGAACGCCAGGGTCAAAACTGGTTTGCAAAATTTCGATCCGGCAATTTTGATATCGAAGATGCACCACGTCCTGGAAGACCACTTAAAGTTGGTGAAAACACAATAAAGGCATTAATTGATGCAAACCGGCGAATAACAACTCTTGAAATCGCTGAGAGTTTAAATTTATCGAATTCGACCGTTCGTGATCATTTGAAACGCCTGGGTTTAATCTCAAAGCTCGACATATGGATTCCTCATGTTCTTGCGGAAAGAAATTTGTGTCATCGCATTGACGTCTGTGATTTGCTTCTCAAACGTCAAGAAAATGATCCATTTTTGAAGCGCATCATCCCTGGGGACGAGAAATGGGTTGTCTATAACAATGTTACACGCAAGAGATCATGGAGTAAAGAAGATGAACCGGCTCAAAGAACTTCGAAAGCCGAAATTCATCAAAAAAAGGTGATGGTATCTGTTTGGTGAGATTTCAAAGGAATCGTTTTTTTTTTTGAGATTCTACCGAACAACACGACGATCAATTCTGAAGTGTACTGTCCCCAGCTGGACAAATTGAATGATTCACTTAAACAGAAGAGACCAGCATTGATCAATAGAAAAGGTGTAGTGTTTCACTAAGATAATGCGAGACCTCATACAAGTTTCTTAACTCGTCGAAAGCTTCTACAGCTTGGATGGGATATACTGCCACCCCCACCATATTCTCCATATCTGGCACCTTCCGATTATTACTTGTTCCGGTCTCTACAAAATTTTTTAGACGGTAAAACCTTTACTTCAAATGAGAAGGCCAAAAATCACCTGGATCAGTTTTTTGACAGCAAGAACCAAACATTTTATGAGCGTAGAATCATGCTCCTGCCAGAAAGATGGCAAAAGGTATTGGACCAAAATGGACAATATATAATTCAATAAAATATTTATTCGCAAAAAAAAATCGTCTCAATTTCATGAAAAAAAACGAAATTACTTTCCGAACAACCCAATATTTTACTGACAATCAAATTTATCAGAAAATTATTACTTCTTTCAGCCCATATCCGACGAAAATTCATCTATACCACAAAATATGCATCCAGTTCAGTATAGAGTAAGGTAGGTCAGTTGCGTGGGAGCGTTTGGTCCAACGTAGTTTCCATCAACGGATTAGCGCAATCGACGAAACGTCTCGGCGACGATACGA
Source organism: Orussus abietinus (assembly GCF_000612105.2). Classification (NCBI taxonomy): domain Eukaryota; kingdom Metazoa; phylum Arthropoda; class Insecta; order Hymenoptera; family Orussidae; genus Orussus; species Orussus abietinus. The sequence continues at coordinate 50,541 of NW_019394503.1, forward strand.
CCGGATCGCCAGTATTGTAAGTAGGGGAAATTGCGGCACGGAAGAACAAAAAAGTTTCAATCCACGATAGCTTTTAAAACGTAATCATTAGAAAAGCCAGACGTAGTGCATGTTCTTGAGTATACTCTTTACTGCGTAGTTTACCCCATACAATGCCATGTGACTTTGAAGTCCCGTATCCGTATATCGATATTTTTTAAATCATATTTAATTTTCCCGATTAAACTTAACGGGGCATCTTATTATCCTGACATTCTTTTGTAACCAAGGATTTTGTTGATAAATTCTATATTTATCATAATTTCGTTTATAAAAAGTTACATAAGATGTACAGTTATAAACAAATAGTTCGTCAATATCAAAAGATTAATTCTTGCTAATTTGAGGATCTACCGGTTTTTCCCGGGCTTAAAAAAAGAATTGGATACAGAGGGTTAAGTGCTATTTATTTTGCCAATGGCGTCGATCGTTTTAAAAGTTTAGATATTTATAAGTAATGCAAATGTTTCATTGTGTCCCACGTGCAGGGTGCAGGGAAATAAGGCCGAGAATACCATGAAACAAACGCAAGTTTCACTTTTAATATTACTCAACAAGTTATTTAGTACGTGTAGGTATATATAAAATGATTAACGTAACTTGATTTTTTTAAACAAACCGATTTAGCTGAGTTTACGCTGTATAGAAAGGTTTTTAATTCGTTAGAAAATCGGCGCCCTTGGCATTGTCATTGCTGTCAAAGTCATTACTTTGACAAGAGGCTCACTCGGAACATGAAAAGTTTCATAAACGATTGACCTCTCAGATGCCACTATCGAATCATCTTAACGATTTAATCGAAAAAAACCGTATGTACTTATGTGTGTATATACTTCTACTCAATTTCTGAACATTTCAAATTCCTAAAAGAAATCCGACATAGAAGCTAGAGGCGGTTTTCGAGAGGGGCCTATAAATGTACAAGGAAACGCCTCGGAACGATAACCCCTGCAGTCGACTTGTAAGTTTAATGGTCAGAGGAAACTGATTAATTTGCACGATTTATCGTACGATCGGGGACCGTAAAACAAGTTAGTACCCTTCATCTTGGATAATTACTGACATTCTTTTTTAGGGTAGAGGTGACCGCACTTTGATAGATTTCGCGCTAAACCGAGAATGACGAAAATGAGTAGCGAGACCAAGGGTTCGCTCCCTCTCTTTTTTACATCAACTCTCATTTTGAACCCTAGCTTCAAGAATTCATTTCATACTCACCAATGACGTGAAACACGTTAGCAAATCTCGTTCTTCGTTTCGTTTTTTGGCCTTGGGTTGGTTCCCTTTTAAGTTCGGGGTTTTTGTAGCGTTGTTAGTATGTATTATCGCGTTTATACTTTCGTCTCTGTATAGGCTTTAATATATTGTTGTTGTTTCGTTTTTTGTTTTTTCACCTTGGGTGTAGTTCCTTTAAATCACAGTTATGCTGTTAGATTCTTTGTTTAATCAAATGTTCATGTATTTAACGCAGTTTAGTCACGAGACTTTCATATTTCCTGGCGATCACACATAGCGGACACCCGGTTAGCAAATTTTCATATTTCTCCTACACATTATAAACTGGTGGCCAATAAAATTCCAACACCTAGAAATAACGGGGATAAATACAGGCAATTTTGTAAAAAAAAAAGCTTACTACGTCAGAATATCAAATGACAAAAATTTCTGCTGCTTTTGACAAGAGATAGAAGACAAAGCTGATGGAGTATCTCCGCTATAGCAATGAAATCTATAAATCTGTTTCAAATCTATAAATAATAAGTAAATCAACGTATATATAACCGAAAATGAATAACTTAAAAGGAATTAACTTTGAGGGCAATTACAAATAATTATAACAATCGATTTAAAAATAATATTGGCACACGATCAATACTGCTGTTTTTAATTCTTACCGTCAAATTGCGACATAAAAGTAGGATAAATTCGTACATAACATAAATTCATTAATAAAAACAATTTAAACTTTGTTATTAAATGTCACACATTTTATAAAGAAGAAAGAATAAATTTGTTGTTAACTGTTTAGTGAAATATAAATACACATACGATGCTTTTTTGAAATAGTGTAAAACCTGTAGGTGTATCTCACTGCTATCTCCCGTGTATTTTCTTCATTTAATAAATATATAAACGGATTATTTTAATCACGTTATCGAAAATTATAGATTTAAAGGATAGCTTAGCTGTACCGGTTAACTAATTATGATTTTTTTGGCATTTCAACAACGTGCAAGAAAATATCTAACAACTAAGAGCTGATTATGTACATTTCCGTTGAAACATTAATTATCAGTTACTAAAAGTGAAATACGGAATATGAGGCCATTCGAACAGGAAATATCGGCTTTTCATAGCCGTCGTTATCCCAGTGAACACTTTCATATAACTGTTGGGTAAATGTTACGATTTCGAAACTAACATGTTACGTAGCATAAAAGTAACATGGACGTTAGATATTAGTTATTATTTCCCACTCAGTAAGGTAACATGTTATATTAATGTTATAATTTCAGTTACCTTAAAATAATGTCAATTTTTCATACATTTAATTAAAAAAATCACGGAATTTTATCCAAAATTATATTAAGTTGGGGAATCAGTTCGTTGCGTTTTTATAATAAAAGTCTTTGATAAAAACGCTACGAACTTATTCCCCAACCTAATATAATTTTTTATTTTTAATTATTTTTTGGTACTTGACAATAGTTAGATATTAAATGACAGATCAGACTTTCAATGAAATTATGTAATGATAAACTATCTGATTTTACTTAAAGACAATTAGGATTTCACTCGACTAGCAAACAATAACCGATAATGTATATGCGCGTATGAATTAAAGTCACATTTTTTTCATACGACTAGTAAACAAAACATGACATATATTAATCTTATGATATACACAGTAATATCAGGACAATAACATAATGTAAGATGAGAGTAACAAAATTATGCTACATTTATATGGATATGATAGTAACAAATGTTATGTAACCTGTTAGCTCCATGTTACATAACTGTTAAGTTCCTGCATTGTAACAAATGTCACGTAACTAGTTAGCTCTAAGTTACGTAACTGTTAGGTTATTACATTGTAACAAACGTTATCTTATTTGTTAGTTTTAAGTTACGTAACTGTTAGGTTTCGTGTTCAGTGGGATAGATATAAATTAATTATAATATTCTAGACGCCGATTATTCATTCACTGCCGACGCTACGCATAGAATAAAATAGTGACATTTCAAAATATGCTTAAGAATTTTTCGCAATAAGTACCCGATTTCTAAGCCAGGGCCGTGAAACAACTAGTTTTACCATAAAGGCGATTTTCAATGGTCACATTATCGATTGATCCACGATTGAAAACACCCATTATTAACATATTTTAGCACGCATCAGTTAAAATGAATTTCTTTAGTCCAGTGACCTCTGTTGCGTAATGCGACCCATTCAGATGCGAGGAATGAGCACCACGATTCCTTGAAGGTAATGTACACAGGGTGCGAAGACGAGGGCAGACGTCAGAAAGGGCCCTTTCAAGGACGGGGAAATCCCTTTGCACCCCGCACCACTTGAGTTCGTATCTCATCTTGCCCGTCCCTTCCCGGTTCATCTCATTCGGTCCCTTCCCTTCACCTCGCCATTTCGCGAACCTTCTGCTCTCGCCCAAAGACTCTGTTTCGGCTCGATTCGAAACGGCTCAATGGCAATCCTTCCGGGCCCTATCTCGTCTTCGATCATTTGCCAATTATCCAGGTAACAGAGTACGTGATATCCGTGAGGCTTTCCAGTCAAGTATTAGGATAAAATCACCAAATAAAAGACGTAATTATGGCGTGGAAATGACGGTAACACGTCATGGCTAAGGTGAAATGAAGTTGGTCTCTGCAGCGTCAAAATATCTATTATCCGAACTGAGTGCACCCCAGACGACATTAAGGTGAAGTGAAACATCCTTCAAATCAGTCGATTCAACACTTTTTTTTAAGGGTATTAGATCAAACAGTCCGAAACTTTGACACGTCACTCCTGATCATCTAAGAATTGTCCTGACACATTAAAAATTTGGATTTTTCAAAAAAATTTTTTAACTCAGTCCAGACCAGAACCAAAATGGCGTCAAGCTCTGATATTTCGATCAATATACAATTATCGAAAGCTCTGATATGAAAATCGAAAGGGTCAGGACAATTTTTCGACAATTTAGAACACTCTGGTAGTCGATAAACTCGCATTTGAACGGGATAAAGGCAAGAAAAGTGTTTCATGCGCTTCTGTGCTAAAACGATGGGAATACGAGGTCTCGGAGTGAAAATTTAGTTGACCTGGAAATCACAGATGGCGCAGGGGGTCCCAACGCAGTCAATTAGGGCCCCGGAAGGCATGAATCCAGAGGATTTCTGGAGTTTTACTTCGATTTTTTTATAATTATTGTACGAAAACGACAGGTGGAATATGCCATTTGGTACAATACACAATATAATTCGACCCAGCTGTCGATATAAAAACGAACGTCGGCAACGTAGGCATTTAGAAAAATCTTCTTTATCGACGTTGATCAAGTTCCTCGACGTGTTTCACTTCACCTTAAATGTCCTTTGAGTATTTAAGAAGCATTAAAAAAATCGATATTCAATATTTGCAGAATATCCATTAATGACCATTTAATATCTATAGAATATCGTATACATGTCGAAATGGTCACTTGCTAATATGAAATGAATATTATATGAATGTACGCGGGATATTCAATGAATAATTCATTAACATTTTATAGACATTCGTCGCTACATACAATTTATAATTATACTAGGCAGCACGTTTACCATAACGATGACTAAAAGATGTCTTTTTTAAGTCATCTTTTCGACATGACGAAGAGAGATTAAAGATGTCTAACATTAAATTTTGCTGAATATCGCAGACTAAAAGATGTCTCTGCCTGATAGAGGAAATGAAAAGCTGTCTATACCCTACGAAACACTTTTGTGTAAAAAAACCTCGCCAAGTCGTTGCGAATCCCCATTTTGAAAAAATAAAAGTAGTTATATTCATATTATGCTTCTACCTACAAAAAATACTGAAATCAAATCACAAAGTCAAATGCATACGTCGGGAAGTATCTGCTTCTTATATAGTCTGGCATTAGTTTATCATTCTTTTTTCATTTACGAACTTTGATACCTTCACTAGTTTTATGTTATTTTTTCAAATTTAATTTAAGTTTAATAATCGTCATTTCTTAACGAGTACTACTTGCCAGGTTCGTGTTTTACGAAAAACAGCATTATTTTTATGTTTAATATTTGACTCTGGATAGGGTCCTCTTGACAAATCGTTGTAAATGGATAGCACGTCGATAAATTAATTGTGCAGAACACGTGCAACTATACAGGCTGAAAGGCTGTGAGGATTTTGTGGGCTAATAACGTACAATCAATTCCCTAAACGTTTCGGTGTGCTCAATGGATTGTAATATTTTTTGTACGGACCCGCCAAGTAGTACTCGATAAGAAATCACTAAATATTGCACACAATAAAAAATGACGATTATTAAACTTAAATTAAATTTGCAAAAATAACATAAAACTAGTGAAGGCATCAAAGTTCATAAATGAAAAATGAATGATAAACTAATGCTAGATATACGAAGCAGATACTCCCCGACGTATGCACTTGATTTTGTGATTTGATTTCAGTATTTTTGGTAGGTGTATAGTGTATTGAGTGTATACACTATACTCCATACAGAAGTATAATGTGAATACCCAGGCAACCCATGAAGTGGAATATATGTAAATTAATCGTCCCAATTAGGTCTATAGGCACAGCAAATGTATATCGTCTATCATCCACCTAAAAAAATATCTACAGGATATATATAAATATCTATGTTTATTGTAGGTGAAAATGATATATCCACTATTGATCTACAAATATCTACTTATTTCTTGACGCATACAAAATATATAATCGCTCTAGTAGACATGTACCAAAGCTTAATTAACATCGTTGAAAATACGTTTAGAAAAATAATAAAACACCTCATGTGACCTAACATTTTTCATACATACTTAATGTTTATATCTATTTCTCTAAAAACTTTAGTTTACATTAAATAAAAAATGATTTTATAACATACTGTTACAATTTTTTAAATGACTTAATTGTACAATCACTTACGAGTTTTTTTTTTTATAAATAAGTTTACAACAAGGTGCAATAAGTATCTTTAGCACCGATCAAAAAGTACCGGAGCGGTCATCACAAGTTCGACAAATATTTATTCTTTTATAGACTTTGGTAGCATCACGGTTAACTTTACTGCTTCCTTCGAGTGAGTCCCGGGTTCAAATTCCGACAATTGTAATAACATTTGTCTCGGTGAAAAACAGCAGAATTTATCTGTATAGCAATACTGAATAAGTTCTCAAACAGACTCTGCTCAGAAAGTGTTATGAATTTCGATTTTCTTACAAATACATATGAATATCTATAGATGTGGATTAGCCATCTATTGTACATATTTACGATATATATATAATGTTGTTGATTAGATATTACGTATCATATCCGAATATCTAGCCTTTGAGTGTATCTAAAATAGAGTTCATAGATATCTGTATATATCTTACATACATTAGACAAACATTTATATACGAGTGATATACGGGTATTCCACTTTGTGCGGTGCCGGTGTGTAGAGAATAAAAATCCGTACCTGGACAAACATTCATTTTTTACACCAACAATATAATCCCTCTACGTTTATGTGCATAGAATGTGCATTCCACCATTAGGTGATTTTTGCGCCCTGCAGTGACGGAAGAAACGAAAACATGTATCGATTGCACCGAGAACAGGAATTTATTGCCTAAATGATTTTCTTTGATTTTTATTGTATGTATATTGAATACATATTCATAAAAAATGCAAGATGCCTATTGACATTGGCTAGAATGGACACGCAATGAATACCTGACGTTGTACGGGATTGATCATGTATGTAAGCGATGAATATTGTAAGATCCCTGTCAAATAGCCCTTAAGAACATTTAACTACAGATATATGGCAGTTCGAAAGTGTGTACTGGTACATCTTAATGTATCTATATAAAAAGTAATATATGTAAAAGGAGAGATGGAGAGAGAAATAGAGAGAGATGAGAGAGAGGGCACCAGGAAGCTCAAAGGTGTTCCGTTGAGAAGAAGCAAGTCGGCTGCCATGATAATAGGCCCGTGATCAAGTTCTGAGGAAGATCGTGGACGCACGATCTGGTCAGTAGTTGCCTTATTTCCCTCAGAAGGCCTGGCCCAGTATTGGCCATTGGATTTTAATCGACGGACGAATAAAAGGCCGATTTATTTTATTGCTAACAGACATTGCTCCATAACGCACACCAAAAGGAAAAGTTAAGCCCCTCTCTCTCTCTAATAGTTACTATTTATCATTTGCGTTTTTGTTTTCGTACTATTTTATTTTGTTTAATTCATCTTTCGGTTTATGTATCCTTTTATTCCAACGTAGCGTTTTATTCTTATATTTATTTATTTTCGTATTGTTATATTTTCCGTTAGAGCGATTATTTTATTATTTATTGTTTTAAGTTCGTTTCTGTTTTGGCACCGATGTGTGAGGTAATGGTGTGCGTGCCCTGTTTGTTGTGTTTCGTCCCGGGTCTGCCTGTGTGTGGACTCGTCAGTAAGGCTATCAGGCAGACCCTGCCTTAGACACCGAAAAATCTCTCCTGAGCGGGATTTGAACCCGAGAGACTACCTGGTATGAGTGGTGAGCGTAACCGCTGGGCTATCGAAGGCCCGTGTCGAGGGAAGAACTTCTAATATACATATGCTATGACCGCCACACTGTATTGGTCTTGGTCTCTTTTTATTCTATTTATAATTTGCGCATCTTTTTATTTATTTATTTATTCTTGTTTGTTTAATATAGAGACCTTTTAGAATTCTTCGTTTCTCTTCATTGATTTGTGTCCTCTTTCTAAAATCCATCTCTCTGGAGAATATCCAACTGTTACAAGTGTGAAGCCAATGACGTTTAACAAAATTTCGACACATGTGAAAAGGGTTACGGAGAAATCAGTAGGGTGATTTCCGTGAGCTCCGTGAACGTGTACAAAAAGTTTAGGGGGTCCAGAAATCGGATTTGGGGAAGTTACACACCTTCGTTACTCTGCGATGCGTCAGGGTTTAAGGAAAGGGGAACTCCCCGCTGCGAGAGCCAAGCATTAGGGTTGATCGGCGTAAGATGTGTTCTTCTTAACACGGCGACTTTTGTACCTGGGTGATAAATTAGCCAGCTACCGGAAAGTTATGTCTAATGGCCCGTACATCGACTCGGTGGTATGGTATTCTTTATCCCAATCCTTCTTTGCGACCTCACTCTCATGCTGTACAAACAGTTCCGCAACGGGTGACAAAAAAGGTCGCTTCGAAGGGTGGTTCAAGTATCGGTAGACTTGGTTTTTTAGCAACGATCTGGAAAAAAATAGTTCAAAAACTTTCCATTTCTATCCTAGATATCACTGAATGTAGGGATCACTTTTTAATGGAACAAAAAACGAAGACACGTTCTTCGATTTGGGAATCTACCTGTCGACGGTTTTTTACATCTTTTACGGGTGCTCCAAGAATTCAAGGTGAAAACGGAAAAACGGAACACTTTGTCACTATTTTCCTATCGGAGAAATTTTACCCTCTTCCAAAAAATACTTCCGTGTGAAAGAACATTATCAAGTGCAGGGCTGTGATAAATCTCTCTTACAAAAATCACTGTTTCTGACCTACATTAAGTTTCTGCAAAAAATCTCTTTTTCAAAAATTAATGTTTCTACCTTTCATCTAAAGAATTTTCATAACAATCATCCCTCCCAAAAATCAGTATGACCCAGGCACCGCACGAAGTGGAATATCCGTATATTACCCGAATAAATTAGATCTATAGACATAGCAAATGTATATCGTCTGTCATCCACCTAAAGAAAATATCTTTCGTAAATATATTGATGTATTTTATGTATATGGCTATAGAATATATATCATAAATATCTAAACGTTTATAGTGAACGTAAAAATTGAAACAAGTATAGAAAACTTGCGTAATCTATGGTATGCATAATAAATACAGCTTAATAGTTTATATTCAACTTCCACGGACTTATAAAAATGTAGTTACAGTGTAAGAAATTGCACACATTTAAATGAAATACCTTTAAGAAATATTCATCAAACTCATGCACTTTTAGTACATAAGATTGTACTAAAATTACGAATTAAGTATCTCAAAATGAATCGGTATACATTTATTATAAACTTTTAAATAAAAATATAATTTTGTAATATACTGTTATAATTTTTTTTGTCTTTTTAATTGTATAATAACTTATAGGTTTTTTTTAATAATGAGTTTACAACAACATGCAGTAAGTATCTTTAGCGGTGATTGAAAAGATCCGTAGCGGTCTTCATAAGTCCGTAAAATATTTATTCCTTCCAGAGACGAGCGGGGAGATATTTCACGCCATTATTTGAAAGTGAGAAACAGCCCACTGGCGCTCTCTACACCCGTTACACCTGTGTAAGAATTGAAACTACATTCAAAGGGGCGAAATCTTCGCGATCGGTTGTAGTATAACAGCGGCGTTTCTGGACACAGATTCCTGCACCGAGATGTCACCGACACCTCGAGAGCCCTCGACGATTCTCGTCCATGCTAACCGCCCGTCGTCGAGCGTGAGATGACGTCATCGGACTAGTCGTCGAGCCTGGATTTCCGAGAATTTGCGAGGAATTCTGGGAATTAGACTGGAATATTTCCCCCACGCTCAAGGTAGTTCACTCTAGCGGCCACAGATGGCGCCACCGGAAGAGGGTACGTGTCCGTGCTATATTGCTTGCTCGCGCGCGAACCCCGCGAAAGGTCTCGAGTAACGTTTTCGTAACCCCCCTCTCCCCTCGATGCCCCACCCCGGCTGGGTCAGGAGCGTTCTAGAACATTCTAGAACATTCTAGAACGTACAACCGCGCGCTCGAACGTCGAAGAGACACCCCTTCGACCGGAAGGCGATGCAACGGGGACCCCTCGCCATTGCAGCCACAGCGCTCTTTCCCGTCGATTCCAGGAATATGCCTGCAGCTTTCCGACGTCCGCGGGACGATTCCAGAAAGTTCGTCGGCACCTTTTGGAGACCTTCCAGAACCTGGATCGCACGAGCATAAGAAAACATTTGTCAGCAGCCTCTTACCGCTTCCAGTAGAGATTCTAGGAAAGTCCTACCCCTTCAGAGGTCCCTCCCTATATAAAGGGGGAGTTGTAACGAGATTTACGCATTAACCAAGCAATATGTCAATCGATGAGAGATATTTGGACAGAACGCGAGCTTAGAGTGTGACTCGACTTGTTATTGAAGTATATAGCGGAGGTGAAACAGTTAATCGATTCGAGAAACGATCGTGAACGTATTATAAAAAACCTGAAGACACTTCGTCTACATGATGGATTTCTAAAAAATCAACAAAGTCGGGTGCCTGAAAGATCTGCCAACGAAGAAGATGGTCGAGTTGCGCGATCGAAGTGCGCTGCTGGAGTGTGTATCAAATAAATACATATACGATTGATTATTTCATGATCTGTCTTTATTGTCCGGCAATCAATTCCTTAACAATTTAACATTTTCGGTCGAACAATTGAAATGCGACGCGTTGTGATTCAAACGTTGAGTATTCGTATTATTTCGTAACTTTTGCAGCGATGGACAATTTAAATCCCCGAGATCAACGATGCGATCGGGATGTCCCACAAGTTTCCCTAACCACTTCTTCTTCTCCAATCCTTTGACGTAGATTCTGACGGCGTCTCGTAAGATGGATCGAAGATGATTTTTAACTCGTCTATATGGAATGTCGCCCGAAGTCCAGGGTATCCCGTAAAAATTGCGTTCCAGCCACAAGTTGATGCACTTATATTTGGCTGGGAGACACTCCTACGGGCAAGGTGGTCGAAACAGTAATGTTACGGGTTCGGTGAAATAGGTGTCGATTCCAAGTAGATATAGCTCCTTTAAAACGAACTTGTTCAACGGTCTCTTGAATCCCTGCAAGTCCACGATGAATTCCATTTCTTTACTGTGCAATTGGGGGACGATCGGAGCTTTTTATACCAATTTCCTCACCCCACCGCTGATCGGGTTGTACTCGACGATACGATCGTGTAGGATTAACCAGGATGCCGAAGTTTCGGCGGGAAAATTATTTTCCGCCACGAACTCGAGACGAATTGACCCGTCCGAACTTGAGGAACTCGTTTTGTTTGGAACAATCGACGACGATCAGTGGTGCATATTCCAAAAATTCGTTCTTCGTCAGCAGAAGCTCGGGATCTTTACTGTAGTATGCAGCTTGAAAGTTTGCATACATCTCGTATAACAAAGCAAATTGATTGCAACTAATGTCAAGATTAAGGTTTTCATACGGGTAACATTGCGAATTTAAAAACAGTTTATATATAGCATAACGTATTATTGTTAGCTCTAATGTTGACGACGATACTCTTATCCTGCAACGCGCTCTGTACGTAGCTCTCAGATTCGCGGTGTACGCACGTTACGTTTTCCGCCGGCCCGTTTAATGACCATTCGTGCCCCTTTGAGGGCAGATTTGATGGGGATCCGCGCATCGTCACTCGGAATCACCGATCGTTTCGCTTCATCTATAACTTTTCGCAACGCTATCTTCCTCTTCTTGATCCCCATGCCAAATTTAAATTTAGTCTTCATTAGGTTCGCGACGGTGAAAGCGGCCGCTTTCTCGGCCATGTCGGCATCACTCGCAAAAACGCGTCTCCAAGCTTTCTCAGTCAGCACTCTGTCCGTTGTCCCTCTTTGCTCGAGATTTTCCCGATTCTTCGAACAGGCTATGTCGTGCTCCTTACAGGCAGCGTCAAGGGGGTTAATACTAGGACCACGACGTGCCAGTTTTTTCGCTAATTTTGTGCCAGGCCGCAGTACTGATAGCCGGGAATATGCAATTCAACGGGAAGACTGTTGATGATCCTGTTAACCAAACCTCCGCCTTTGCATCGCTTACCATGCACGATCATATCCGCTTCCCATCGCGGAACGACTCCAACTGAACTATGACCTTTATAAACCCAATATTTATAGCTTTTACATTAGTCGCAGGCGAGATGAAGTTCAAGACAGTCTTTGTAATTATCTGTAATGAATTTCAACGAGCTAGTACGAGTGGAAAAGGAGCGGAAGGGACACGGCGAATTATTGCCGAACAGTATACACGTGGTGTTTGGCGGGCCATCCAATTGCGGTAAAGCGAACGCGCTGCTCGCTCTCATTACTCGTCCTAGTGAATTAAGATTCGAAAACGTTTACGTGTATTTGAAGTCGTTGGATCAACCAAAGTACAGGTTTCTAGAGCGTTTACTTGATAGCGTGTCCGGGGTCGCGTATTTTCCTTTTACGGAACACGAACAAGTGCTGTCACCGAATGAGGCTCTACAAAACTCTATTATTATTTACGATGATATAGTTTGCGAGAAGCAAGATAACATCAGAGCCTTCTTCAGCATGGGGCGGCATAAGGATGTTGACTGTTTCTACCTTTGCCAGACGTATGCTCGTTTTCCAAAACATCTTGTACGTGATAACGCTAATCTCTTGGTACTTTTTAAGTAGGATGAAATGAATCTTAGGCATGTGTACGATGACCACGTAAACACTGACATGATCTATGCACAATTTAAAGACTTGTGCATGATATGCGGGAACGACGATAAGTACGGATTTCTCGTGGTCAACAAAGACAGAGAGCCCGACAGATGCAGATACCGAAAGGGATTTGACTATTTCGTCGAAATAAATGAGCGATCGCCGAGAAAATGAAAACAGTAGCGTTTCGGATTCTGCGACGACAATGTGCAGCGAGAAAAGCTTCAGGAGCAAAAAGATGTCTTGCGTCAAATAGCTATAGCTAGCGATGCGATTCACAGAAAACATAAAATAATAAAATTAGGTAGAGAGAACGTTGAGCGAACGATGAGCGAAGTCTTTAAACCGGTAGTTACACCGTTGCAAAAACTGGTGAACGATGTGGGGAGTAGCCCCGTCAAAGACGATATAAAGAAGGAGGAAGACATCGAAGCGAACGAATCTTTCAAATCAGCCGATGATTTTTTCCAAAGTGTCACCGAAGAAGAAGAATAAGACGTCGAGGAACCGTCTATGGAATCATCCGTTAATGAAAACGAGTTGATGCAGCAGTATCTCCGCATGTTGCAATCGATCCAGGAGAAACATTTGGATACCGTCTACGGTGTACGTAAACTCTCTAAGAACAGACTAAAGATCGGTGAATCGTCTATAAGTTTTGAAGGTAACCAGATTCTTGTGGGTAATAAGAAGTATCCAACAACTGCGGGTTTAATAGAATTCCTGTTTAAGAAACAGCCCGACGAAACTATTATAAATCAAAACGACCTAGATAATTACAGAGAAATTATCGTAATCACCAATGCCTACATAAAATACTATAATCCTAACAACGTCATTCGTAAAATGAAGAGTTTAAATTTTAGAATATTATTGAATAACTTATCGAAAAACATACGTGGAAAGGTATCGTACCTCGATATATGACTGCTGCTGCAGAGGATAGACGAATGGATTACGTGTACGCGGATGATCCTTATAAATTGGTGGATCGTCTTCGTCTACTATTTGCTTCTCCGGAAGCCGGTAACAGCAACCACTCGAACGAAATCTTATCGATTATCGAGGAACTGCGTAAGGCAGGTATCATTTATTAATTCGGTAAAACGATTGAAATCGTTATTTCGGATATGGGTGTCGACGTGTTTGGACGTCAACTGTGTAATAAATCCACTGCTTGATGCTATTTGCCGAAAGGATGACTTCATTCTTCGTGTTGAAGGACTTCATCTCTTCGACAGTTTCACCGCCTTTCGTCGTCTCAAATTTACAGCACAGCACGACGTTCACCTTCACGTTACCCTCCTTCTGGAGAGCGTTCCTCAGACAAACGGTGATCAGCTTCTTCGAATCCTCCAGGAACCGTTTCAAGTCCTTGTGCTGCAGGTTGACTATCACCCCGGTCCTTACTCTCGACTTGAACACGGACTCCAGATCGTTCCAGCGGACTCGATCTCTTCTACTGTGTCCCGCAACGCCATGACCTTCCTTTCGTCGTTCTTTGAATTTTTTACCGAAAGATTTCAATATCGAAATCGTCGTCGAGATGCGTGTCCTCTCTCCCACCGAGAGAACGCTCCTTCAAGTATTTTGTTCAATAGACGTAAATTCTGCGTCCCAAATCTGATCCATTTATCGTGCTCCGTAGACGAAGATCGGTCCAGGAAACGATACAACTCTTCCATAATTTTAATCAGCTTGGTACACTGCTTGCCGTCCATTTTTTCTTTGTTTGGGGCTGTAATCGCTTGGTGAGGATTGACTCGGAACTATCGCAAGATTACGCTCAAAGGTCAATTTATAGGCACCCTCACTTAGGTAATTTGACACCGAAACTGCAATGAAATCCGATACTTCTAAAAACCAGTCGCGAATCTCGGAATCCTCGGGTCTGATACTTGTGGGGCAAGTTCTAACATGTAATTACGAGGCTGCTGATAAATGTTTCCTTACGCTCGTGCGATCGAGGTTCTGTAAGGACTCCAAAAGGTGCCGACGAAATTTCTGGAATCGTCTCGCGGACGTCGGAACGCTGCAGGCAGATTCCTGGAATCGACGGGGAGGAGCGCCGTGGCTGCAAGGGCGAGGGGTCCTCATTGCATTGCCTCTCGATTGAATGGTGGTCTCTCCGACGTTCGAGCGCGCGGTCGAACGTTCTAGAATGTTCTAGAATGTTCGAGAACGTTCCAGACCCAGCCGGGGGGGGGAGCATCGGGGGGTTACGAAAACGTTTCTCGAGGCGTTTCGCGGGGTTTGTGCGCGCGCAAGCAATTTAGCACGGACACGTACCCTCTTCGGTGGCGCCATCTGTGGACGCTAGGGTGAACTACCTCGAGCGTGGGGGAAATTCGCGGTATTCCAGTCTAATTCCCAGAATTCCTGGAAAATTCTCGGAAATCAAGGCTCGACGACTGGTCCGATGACGTCATCTCACGCTCGACAACGGGCGGTTAGCATGGCCGAGAACCGTCGACGGCTCTCGAGGTGTCGGTAACATGTCAGTGCAGGAATCTGGGTCCAGAACGCGGACTGTTATACTACTATCGGTAAAACAGGATATACGAGTGTGCCGCGTCATAATCTGAATCATCCACACATTACAACTTTATTTGATATTCGTAGTCTTTTCCACCCTACGTTGATCCTGATACTAAAAATGAAAAGGCGATAACTCAATTCTATCAATATTCTGCTGCATTTGAAATCTGCTGACGCGTTTTTTGTATTCCGATAGAGAACATTTCGCCCCTATGAGAGCAGTTCCACAACGCTAGTGAACCGTGCCTTGCTTTCGACAATGGCGTGAAACATCTCCCTGCTCATCTCTGTTCCTTTATAAGCTTTGGTAGCATCATGGTCAGCGTTACGGCTTCCTACCCGTGAGTCCCGGGTTCTAATCGCAACAATTACAAAAAAGTTTTTCTGTGTCAAAAACAGCAGGATTTGTCTGCATAGCTATATTGAAACAAGTTCTCAAACAGGCTCAACTCAAAAACTTTTATGCATTTCATTTCATTTACAAATACATATGAATATCCATAGACCATCTATTGTAAATATTTGCGATATATATATTAAGTTCATTCAAAGTTGCATGTGAGGAATTCCTTTGGTCGTTGTACAAAGCAGAGTATCGTTTTTTGGAGCCACGCACAGACTCGCAGTGCCGCGAAAAGTGTTGCTGTGCCGTGGAAGGGATACCAAAATTTTCTAATTTCTTTGTGATTGGTTCGTTGGCGGGGATGATTAAAAATGTCGCCTCCCACGACATCGGTAGCGAAGGTAGGCAAAAGGGTAGCCTCACCGAGGACAGCCTGACCATCCCATTGTTAGATTATGTACCGTCCGAGGATATTTTTTATGGTCCTGTGTACCCGAAATTTCGCGGAAGTTCAGTTTCTTCGCACGAAGGCAAAAATAACATTTGGCGGCCAAATGCACACCGTGAGAACGCGGGGAGTTAAAAATTCCCTGGAAGGTACGAGGTCTCGTGAAGTTAAAACTATCATGAAACGCGGTAGAATTTCGAGTCAAATACATTTCTGAGCGAGAAACTCACAGCGTCGTGTGCTGAGAGAAACGCACCCTGCGCGCATGAGCTCGATCCAGACGCTATAGAGTTCTATACGCCAAGGATTGAGATTTCAGGAGTAGGGGAAATGAAAATCTACTCTCTCCATTACTATAGAAATAGAGATGAACGTCTGATCAGCTAAAAAAAATCAAGCAAAAAATCAGGAATTTTTTAAAATTTACTCAGCTCCGATAGTACCTACATGAAGATATAGCATCTTAAAATTTTTCAGCACTCTCAGAATCGTGGTTCTCTTATCATTGTCGTCGTCGCGCCAGTCACAGACAACTTCTCGCACAGACATGATAGGTGGACTGTCATATAGTTTTTGGGCAGCCAACATGCGACACCGCCTCGCGCGGGACAAAAAGGAACTATACCCATCTCAGTTTCAAAATGATTGGATTTTTATAGAAAAAAGTTTCCTGATGTTTTTGAATTCGCTGAAGACAAGTTAGATAATATAATTTCAAAATACAAAATGGCGGACCCAATATGTCGGGCAAAAAATTTCAGACTGATTTGATTTATATAAGAAAGAAGGATTTCTCTACAATTTTGGGATCACTCAATTCAAATATGACAACAGAATGTGAATTTCATAATTCAAAATGGCGGATCGAATATGGCGAATAATATATTTTCAAAAAGACTGGATTGTTATAAAAAATCGTTTTAGCGTAGTTTTTATAACCGCTTAATCCGAATCTGGTAACAGAACTTTGAAGTTCAAGATGGCGAATCCAACATGGCGGATTAAAATTTATGAATGGTTGAATTTTTATAAAAATAAGTTTCTCGCGGTAGTCGTGGTCGCTGAATTTAAATGTGGCAACAAGATTTTAAAACGCAAAATGGCGGATAGAAAATTTTAAAACGATAAAATTTGGTTCGAAAACATGCTTTCTTAAGATCTTTATGAGCATTGATTCCAAATCTGGAAACGATATTTTAAAATGCAAAATGGTGGATTCAATATGGAGGATAAAAATGTAAAAATGGTTGGATTTTTATAAAAATGAGTTTCCCACGGTAGTTGTGCTCGCTGAATTCAAATCTGACAACAAAATTCCGAATTTCAAAATGGCGGACAGGAAATTACAAAATTGTTACATTTTTTATTTAAGAAAAACGGGATTTTCAAAATTTGCTTTCTTTTCCAAGATTACAAGAGGTTGCTAAATCCATTCTGGAAATAGAATTTAGTAATTAAAAATAGCCGACCTAATATGGCGGATAAAAATGTAAAAATAGTTGGATTTTTAGAAAAATGGGTTCCTCACGGTTCTCGTGGTCGCTAAATCCAAATTTGATACTAGAATTTCAAAATTCATGTTGGCGGATACATTATGGTTCCATTAAAAATGTTGAGGGTATTAATATAAACAAAATATATATACTGCGTATACGAAATATACATATTCTTAGTAGCTTTTTATCAAATTATATGTTTGTAGTAATTATATTTTGATATTATATGAATATATCAGATACATTTGCCAATTTTATTATTAATAATAGAGACATTAATATTTTTTTTCCGAAAAGGAGTGAAATACCCTCAAAACACCTTCGGTGTACAAAAATTTAGCTAAATACATTTACCTTTATTCAAGTAATTGCAAAAATAGCTCAAATTGCTCGCTTCCCATGAAAAGCTCAAATCAACTATTTTTGTCAAATATAGTAGAACATTGATCCCATTAAAGTCTTAACTAAAATCTTTTTGCCAAATGTCACAATACGTTTGGTTTCACATATTTGTATGTACAAGATTTTCTGCTTCCTCAAACCGAAGACAAATATTTGAAACTATATCGAAACAAATAAAAAAATTAGGATCTCAATTTGAAAACAACATTTTATTTAGCGAACATCAAAATGATCATATGTTAGGAGTACCTTGGGCGCTCGCCGAATAGAATGTTTTCAAATTTAGTTCTTAATTTTTTGATTTGTTTCGATTTAGTTTTTAATATTTGTCTTCGGCTTGAGGAAGCATAAAATCTTGTACATACAACGTACGTGAAACCAAATGTACTGTGACATTTGGCAAACAAATTTTAGCTAAGACTTTAATGCAATGAATGTTGTACTATATTTGGCAAAAATAGATTATTTGAGCTTTTCATGGGAAGGGAGCAATTTAAGCTATTTTTGCAATTAATTGACTAAAGATAAATGTATTCGGCTAAATTTTTGTACGCCGAAGATGTTTTGAAGGGATACTCTACATACTACAAACATTTTCCTTACGGACGTAACATGCAAGATCATTCCCTACGTACCTAAAATATTTGGAGAACACCTTACGGAAGAATTCTTCTTTTTGGGTTCAAGAATAATTAGTCCCCGTGAATTAATAATAGGACAAATCATATATTGGGTTGTTCGGAAAGTAATTTCGTTGTTTCCCAACAGAGGATTTAATTTTTTTTTCACAGCCAACTTCACACTTAAGCCGCATAATCATTATATATTTGGGCAGCTGATCTAGCAAGGCTTGCTTGTGAAAAAGTTTGATTGATTCTACGCGGTAGTTTTTTGTTGGTACCCTTTCAAATATGGAAAGTGAAAAGCGGCATTTTCGGCATATTTTACTTTTTTACTATCGAAAAGACAAAAATGCTGTTCAAGAAAGAAAAAAATTATCCGACGTGTATGGAGAAGATGTATTGACATAACGCCAGGGTCAAAACTGGTTTGCAAAATTTCGATCCGGCAATTTTGATATTGAAGATGCGTTCCACGTTCTGGAAGGCCACTTAAAGCCGATGAAAACACAATGAAGGCATTAATTGATGCAAACCGGCGAATAACAACTCGTGAAATCGCTGAGAGATTAAATTTATCAAATTCGACCGTTCATGATCATTTGAAACGCCTAGGTATAATCTCAAAGCTCGACATATGGATTCCTCGTGTTCTTACGGAAAGAAATTTGTGTCATCGCATTGGCGTCCGTGATTTGCTTCTCAAACGTCAATAAAATGATCCATTTTTGAAGCGCATCATCACTGTGGACGAGAAATGGGTTGTCTACAACAATGTTACACGCAAGAGATCTTGGAGTAAAGAAGATGAACCGGCTCAAAGAACTTCGAAAGCCGAAATACATCAAAAAAAGGTGATGGTATCTGTTTGGTGGGATTTCAAAGGAATCGTTTTTTTTAGATTCTACCGAACAACACAACGACCAATTCTGAAGGGTACTGTCCCCAGCTGGACAAATTGAATGATTCACTTAAACAGAAGAGACCAGCATTGATCAATAGAAAAGGTGTAGTGTTTCACCAAGATAATGCGAGACCTCATACAAGTTTCTTAACTCGTCAAAAGCGTCTACAGCTTGGATGGGATATACTGCCACCCCCACCATATTTTCCAGATCTGGCACCTTCCGATTATTACTTGTTCCGGTCTCTACAAAATTTTTTAGACGGTAAAACTTTTACTTCAAATGAAGAGGTCAAAAATCACCTGGATCAGTTTTTTGACAGCAAAAACCAAACATTTTATGAGCGTGGAATCATGCTCCTGCCAGAAAGATGGCAAAAGGTATTGGACCGGAATGGACAATATATAATTCAATAAAATATTTATTCGCTATAAAAAAATCGTCTTTCATTTTCATAAAAAAAAAAACGAAATTACTTTCCGAACAACCCAATAATTAGTGAATAATTGTTGAGCCATTCGAATCTCCCGCCCTTTGGCGGTCGGACGCAGCGTCGCCACTGTGAGCGACTGGAGCGCTGTCAAAAGAATCCCACTGGGCCTTGCGTGCATAAATCGATTGTCATGGCGCGTTATCTTCCTGAATAAATGACATTTTGTATCTACCCACGCTTTTTGTATATTCTCGTTCAACGCTCCATTCCCTGCCGAATTCCAGTCTAATAATAATAACAGGGTGAAGGAAATTGCTGTGAATGTACACTGCCACTTATGTATTGTGGAACGTTGTCCTTTTGCTGTACAAGATGATGGCAACACGTTTTACTATTTATTTACGTATTTATCAATTTATTTGTTCATTAATCCTTTTAGTGCCAAACAACGATACATCGTTGTTTTACAAGTGCTAAGGACTTCGGCCGGTACTAACAAAGTTAATATGTTTCTCAGTTAATTTTTTTTTAGTGTAACTTATACGTTTAGTATACGTCGTTTATTTGTGAAAACGTGGTTGCTCTAGGAACGTATAAAGTACGTATATCAAACCTACGAGTAAAATAATTTATATTTGTTTACATAGAGTGTACGTATATTTTACGTCTGTGGCAGATCTGTTTTTCTTCCCGTAGTATAAACGCAACATACGTGCGTTAGATGTCTTTGGCATGTGTAATATCGCAGATACAAGAGTCTATCAACTAGAGATGTATTATACGTTTATTAAACGTATTTAATTGATGAATTGGTAGATGCTCTAGTAACGTATAATATACATATATCAAACATGCGAGTAAAATAATGTATATTTACGTACATAACATATATGTACATTTTACGTCTGATACATCAATTTTTCTTCCCTTAATATACGTATAACATACATCCATTATATGTTTTCTGCATGTGGAATACTACACATACAAATTCCTGTTAAATAGAGGTATATTATACGTTTACTAAACGTATTTAATTGGTGAAAATTTTGATGTTCCAGTAACGTATTTAATACATATAATGTACATCTAAAATCCAATAGAATATGTTTGACATTCCGTAAACATATATTATATGTATATTTTTAACTTCTGTTATACTGAAACATCCCGTAGCCATGAGAACATTCTGTGTACGTATAATAGAGCTTTTGTTCCGTGTGGGATGTTCATATTAATTATTTTTCAGATTCGTTCAGTTAAACATTGGTATTCAGTCAACGTTTATTGGTTTAATGTATAGAAGGAAAGTATAATTTCAATTTAATGATATGTTGTATTATATGTATAGTATAAGTATATAAGTGAAGCATCAAGATGTAAACTTATTTTCGATACAGGACTTTTTATTTTAATAAATACGTTATGCCAGTTAATTTTTTTTTTAGTGTAACGGGCCTTTATGTTTGCTACAAGAATAATTTCTTTCACAGTTTCATTCTATACGAAATTTATAAGTTTCACCAAGTGTTGATGCTACATCTGTCATGTAACATCGATATGGATTTTTTAACGCGCTGTAAAACAATTTCATATTCCATATAAGAACTTACCTAGCTTCGCAATGATTGCATCGGATTCAAACTGCATCCGCCCTCGTTTCGGAGAATCTTCCGAAAACAATGTGGACTTGCTGAGATCGCGAACGATGCTCGTAATTGGAGAAACCATGGCTGAGGCCTCCAATGTCGTTTTACGAACTGGTGATTCCCCTTCGACCTCCGAGATCTTCGAGAGTAGAACATGACCGCGCCAACGAGACATTCTATAGAACAAATTTTACGTCAGTTACATTTGGTTGCAAAGGTTTTTCAATTAAGGTGCGGTCAATATATAGGTAAATAAAATGACAGACTCCTAGTGCTTATAGACAATATTACGACGGAAATGATGATTTTCCACTAGAAGAAATAAACAGCCGTATAGAATTATTTGTAATTACTTTCACAGGGTAGAAGATGAAGGAAACACCCAGTCCGCAGGTACTTAAACTCCAAGGCAGAACTGTTTTCTGAAATAGAAAAAAAAAAACCCTTAGATCACATTCATGGATCACCACATTATGCAAGTTGCATTTTTTAAATGAGGAACGCGTTGAATCGGTTAACCGCTCTTCTATATTTCTTCCCGTAAAATATTTTACAACAAATAGTTATAAACTCTTTCGGCAACAGTGTGTAACAATGTTTAACATGTTCTGCAATTATGAGAGTAATTAATATTTTTGATGCAAATATAATATATTTAATCATGCTTTAATGCATCGTGATTAGCATACATATATTGAGAAAAAAATTAACTGAACCAAAGAAACATTTCTTTAAACGGTATCACAAAAATGTGTTGTTAATTCAAAGAAGTAATTATTTGACTCTGTTGCGGAAGTTCGAAGGAAAGTCTGAACACGGGTTGCACTGGATGTGAGAGCCAAATTTGAAGACTGGTTAATTCTCGACGAAATCTCGAGTCAGGTCGGGTTTATAAGTTCGGGCACATGACTTGAATTCGTAACAGAAATAGTTTATTAAAAATAACGAGTAAGTCCGATAACAATTGTAGAATATGACACTATGAACAATTGTAGAATATGACACTATGAACAATTGTAGAATATGACACTATGAACAATTGTAGAATATAACACTATGAACACTATGAGCGGTCGCACGGTACAAATTAGCGGGTGACTATTTGGAGTCGCGGTGAGACTTAATTGTCTCTAAGAGCAGGAGATGTCCGTCTCTCGCGGTAGAAGATTTGATTCTGCCGATGCCCAGAGGAACTTTGGTCCAGAGCGCTTTCGGATGCTGTCCTCTAGGGCGGAGTTTTTTACAAAGCGTTTACTGATAGGCGTAGAGAAATTAAAGTGGGATCGATAATCGAAGGCGATTGGTTAATGAGTATTGAGAAAGGGAAAAGTTAGTATTGTTTAAGGAGGCTTAGGTGGGGAATAACGAAAATGGGCTATAGGACTAGAAGTAAACAAATCATGGACTAAAGGACCGCGGTAGTAGATAAAAGAGCGAAGCGCTAGAGTTTCTGTTTAGACATCAATTTAAATTATAAGCATAATACGTGACTGAATCAATGGTGCTATATGACATGAGAGACACGAGAAAGAATAAACGGAACTTGAAATACGGAAGAAATAGAACACCCAGATCGTTGCAGAGAGCATTCCAAATTAAAATCTAGCGTTATAATTATTAAATTATGGATTAGTCCTAACAGACTCAAATAAATTGGGTATAACATTATTTCAGAATTATGACAATTTATTTGAGTTTGTGAGTCAAATAATTATTCTTTGAATTGACAAAATGTTTCTTTGGTACTATTGAAAGAAATATTTCATTGGTGCAATGAATGTCCTTTGTCTGTATATATTCCTTTATAGACCTGTTCTTAAAGAGGTTTTCTGGTCTAGAGATTTGAAAAACTCAATTTTTTTTTATTGCAATTTCTAATAGTTTAAGTTTACGAAAATGTACCTTCAATTGGATCTGCTTCAATTAAAAAAAAATAGCGGAGTTGTAAAGGTTGAAAGAAGAGCACACCGCACATGACGCAACCAATGGTTACATTACAATTGCGTCATAATACCTTTATACACAATTATGATACCGAAAATATTTTTAATTAGGATTACGGGTTCGTTCAGTGAGGAGAAGTCACCTTTACGATCCTAATCTGACTAAGTAGCTGTAAACCAAATGTATATAATAAAATCCCGAACACAATTAGGGGAGACTCAGGTCAAATGTAACACGGGTCAATTGTAACAAACGTTATAAATTATTTATTCAAACTTGAAAAATCGTAATGAAGCAGTTGAAGCTTTCCATGGGTAGTATGAATACCTCGCAGTCGTTTCATGTTTGTTAAATGAGGCGTTCTCTTCTTATTTTGATTTTTCGTGATACGGCATGGGTGAGTAATATTTTTATAAGTTCAATATTTTCGACTTATATTTAATCTGGAGTGGATAAAACTGATTTAATCATACCACAGTATTACACTTACACATGCTCATTATATGTTTAATGCATTTTAAATTTGAATGGCTTTAAATTGCTGTAATTGTATAAATTATTTAAGAAAAACCACCAGGGACATTTGTAATAAGTTAGTGTCACAAATGTAACATGGTACATTTGACCTCGATCATCTACGGTCCCGCGAATAAATTTGTTAAAATATATTTCTTGCAAATTCTTCGAACATGCCCCGTGCTCGTAAAAGGATATCGAACCGAAGTCCATCTGGAGATATTATGAAACGCATTGCAGATTTAGTTATAAATAAAAATCATAATCAGAAAAATGTAGCCACAGATTTCGAAATTTGTCATGTGATTTTAAATAGGTACGTAAAAGGCCTAAAGAAAGGGAAGGAAATGGTTATGGGGTAGAAACCCCATACCAAAGTTTTATCTCATGAAAATGAACAGGCTTTTTGTGAATATATTTGTAAATCCGGTAAATGTCTCGGATTATCTCTAAAGGATATATATAGCGTTGTACATAACTAAAAGTAAAGTGGGCCAGATTTAGATTCAGTGCCACCAATGCAAAATATGGTCCCATAAGAAAAAGAATCAGTAGAACGGAAAATAAGATGGTAATTTCTACATTTATTGTTCGAAATGTAATACTGCTTTAAAATGTGGCATATTTATATATATTTATTTATATATATATATATCCTATATAAGTAACTTTTGTCGTGTTCATATGTATTTACCAAGAAATAGTTATGAAATATAGTTATTTGAGTATGCTTGTATTAATCAGTAGCGTTACACTTGCCCCGACGAGGATTACAACCGTACCTGCAACAGTTGCAATTGTAACAAATACATTTAGTACAGAAAATAACTATTGGTGATATTCATAGGATCCTGAATCATTCAAATGTAGGCTGTCTTTCAGAGGAAGATTCACTTAATATATGGCCCAAATTTCGATCATAAAGAGCTATTACAATTAATTGAAGAAATATATACGTAAAAATTGTTACAGTTGACCTCGGACTCCCCTATATACGAAATTTTAACACATTGTGCCTTAAGAACTTTGACTAGATGCATTGTAGTTCGACTATATCGCGAACAGATATTTTTAACGCTATATATTGTTAAATGTCGACTAACATTATAAACGGACTCCCGAATTTGTGAATAATTCACATTATCTCCGATGTTACGTGCAGCTATCTCGGAAATCATTAATTCCTGTATCAGATAACGTTCAATCTAAGAACACTTCCATGAACATTACATGAACCATTTGAATTCCGGTAGATTTCTTTCCTCCGGAAGTATCCTTAGCATACGTAATCTATAAAACACCGACGTAAACACAGTCATCCCATATCTGTACGATAAATCCTCATGAATGCAATAACGGAAACAAAACGGGAACCAGAAACTACTTTTACTTTAAAGAGAATAAATTTGCATTTTACGATTAGACGAATGTTACGGCACTCCCTTCAGATAAGAGATAACACTGCCAACGGTTCTTGTACTGCTACGCAGAAAAACAATTCACAGCCATAACAAAACATTTGACTCGCTTCGGCAACTGTAAACACTTGAAAATGGGCTAGTAGCATTTTTCGTAGACGTGCTTTTGCTTTATGGACAATATAAAGATTATTACTTCATTGAGGTAAAAAAAATGTTATTGTGGTTACAATATTCCTTACTAGCGACAACAAACTGGATATCGCTCATTTGATCGAGTAGTAACAACATTTTGTTGACTATTGCTGCAATTTTATTTACTAACTTAGCAAGCATTTTATTTACCGGAAGCTCTCCTGTGGTTACATCTAAGTTTGATACAATTATAAACATTTTTACTGTGGGTATAATTGTTACTGCAGGAAGAGCAAAACTTTATCGGAAATTCTGTCTTTTATTAAGAGTGTAAATGTCATCTTTTCAATGCATGGCCGTGGCAAACACAAGAGAATAAATAATTGTATATAATCTTATGTAATTCTATGTAATTATGTGCTCTACCGTATATAGTTGTATAAAGTGTTAAAGATGTATCGATATTTCGAACACTCTCGAAAATAAATGTATACTAAAATTAGACAGAATAAAAACCGGACAAATGTATACCACATTTTGAAGAACATCATGTCTGCGTTACATTTTGTACAAAGCTATTGAACATTTTTAAGAAAACGATAACATGGGAAAATAAATTAGTAGAAATATTAATAAATGCACTGCAATGCGCTTTTCTCAAAATTCATACAATTGCGAATGCGTACATGATCGAAAATAAGTATACAAAAGTAGTAGTTTTCGTATACATATCTTAGGACAGTCGTAGACTCGTATATTTATGACTGTCAATAAAAATAAATGCAATAGTCAACATTTAATACAAATTTCTAAATTTATAAGTTTACACCATCATGTTACAATTCTGTGAAATTGTGTAGAAAATTAATACATTTATATACTAAATGTATATCATGTTATCAATTTACGATATATGTGTCTAAAATATATGAGTTAAATATTATAATGTTAGTATATTATGTCAAAATAAATTATTCAACAAAAATGTTTAAAAATTACATTTTTTTAACAGCGCATTTTGGTTTTCATATAACTGGTAAAGGCCATTTAGTGTTTTGCATCGATTCTCTAATACCATATGTATACTTCCTATTCGAAGTACATCGTATACCAGTCAACTGAACGTCTGTACACTTCCGCTAAATTTTTTTCGCGTGTCCCAAACTACTTTTGATAAAAAGTTGAATTTTCGGCTTAATGGTTTCGAGCGTTAAGTCTCCAACACCGAGCCGTGGAATAAACGGCTAGAAAAAATCGATATTATCCAAAACTGACGATGCCACACCGTTAACAACCACAACTGTACACCGATGACATCTTGGAGGCCCACGTGCGTACCTGCCGATCCGATCAGCTGATCACTCTTCGCTGATGTCTTCAAATTCTCAAGAATTTAAATTCAAGTAATATAATCAAAAATATTACGGGAATGCAAAAATCCTCATAGAATTTCAGAGAATTTATTAACTTTTATAAAATAATTTATTATTTTGGATAGTATTAATTATATTTTTTACGACTGTGATAAATCTGTTCCTTGAAATGAAATACTACTTATCGTAGTCTTTTCTATCAGTATTTGTAGACAATATAAGAACATATGCAATTCGAGTTAAAAATAACGGCTGCACTAACCCAATTATCTTTGTCATAGTAGCCTTCAAAAGAAAAGTTAAGTATATTTAATACATATGGATGTGTCTAAATCAATAAAAGGCTTTCGAATTATTTTCAACGTTTAGTTCAAGCGAATTATGAATAAAATAGAGTTAAAGGATTATTTAAGGAAGTTTTTCTTCAGCATTTCTATAATCGAGTTATCTTTAAACCAAAATGTCCCTTTAATTTGTAGTCACCTTCTTGTTTCCAATGAGATTTCGTTTCCGCAATTTTCGTTATAATTCTTGTCAATCTCAAGATACACATAAAAAAGATTAAGGCATTAGGTTAGAAGATTAATCGCAGCTTGTTCACTTACTGAATGTCCAGAAATTCTGGTATTGAGACTTTAAAGTGCTAAAATCTAGACACATTGTTACAATTATCACAAAGCACAATCTCTCATTATTTATTGAAACTGTTGAATATAACTTGAATTTTATTTAATGAATTGAAATTCTCCTAAATTGAGCAAGAATAAAATCATCGGTTAATTTTTCGATTACTGATTACTTACCCGAGTAATATAACTCATTAAAGACTCTATTCAAGACCGAGCGGGTGAATGCGAATTTCGAGCTTGAGTTTGACCACGGGCGATTTCACTTCGTCTTTGAGATACGTAGATAGAACAATAATCGATAATCTGAACTAGGTAAACTCGCTTAGAGAAGACGTAAGCGAAAGTGGCATGTCTCGCAAGGTTAGTAGGTTGTAATTAAAGGTTACTTGGAGACGACCGTAACCTACGCTCGAACGTCGATTAACGTCTCGGCTTGATCTCAAAGCAACTCGAGGAGGTAATTGATCCTGTCGCGCCCGAACATCGATATACACTGCGAAATAAGTTAGCTTACACGGTGACCCGTCAAGTGTAAACAAAGATGACCGACGGTTACAGAGAAAGGAGAGTATCAAAACTGTCGCGACATAAGCGTCACGAACTCTCGTTGGCTACTGACCGACTTAAAGCTGCCTAAGAAAAGCTGGGTGAATATTTACGATAAACAAAGGTCCGGCCCATCGGTTGCGACCGTTAGGGAATTCAACGAATCGCGGGGAAGGAGAACTCTTGGCTACGAAATCGCGTGTATGGGTATATGAATGAGCGCGGGAGGTCCAGGAAGGGCGACGGATCTCCTCTCGTCTCCTCTCTTCTCCGCTTCCCCGCAATGGCGTAACCGTCGCGAGCGATACCGCGCGATCGGGACTACTCACTGATATGTACACAATTCAAAATATCCGTTTCAAATCTTAAGGTGAAGTGAAACACGTCGAGGAACTTGATCGACGTCGATAAAGATTTTTCTAAATGCCTACGTTGCCGACGTTCGTTTTTATATTGACAGCTGTATCGAATTATATTGCATATTGTACCAAATGGCATACTCCGCCTGTCGTTTTCGCACAATAAATATCAAGAAATCGAAGTAAAACTCCAGAAATCCTCTGGATTCAAGCTTTCTGGGGCCCCAATTGACTGCAGAGGGACACCCTGCGCCATCTGTGATTTCCAGATCAATTAAATTTTCAGTCCGAGACCCTGTATTACCATCGTTTTAGCATAGAAGCGCATACGACACTTTTTTTGCCCTTATTCCGTTCAAATGCGAGTTTATCGATTACCAGAGTGTTCTAAATTGTCGTAAAATTGTCCTGACCCTTTCGAATCTCATATCAGAGCCTTCGATAATCGTATATTGATTGAAATATGAGAGTTCGACGCCAATTTGGTTCTGGTCTTGGTTGAGTTAAAAAATTTTGTTGAAAAATCCAAATGTTCAATGGGTCAGGACAATTCTTAGATGATCAGAAGGGATGTGTCAAAGTTTCGGACAGTTTGATCTAATACCCTTAAAAAAAAGTGTTGTATTCAAATCGACTGATCTGAAGGGTGTTTCACTTCACCTTAAGTACTCAAAATTATAAACAAATACGAAACGGGCCAGAACATTCTATGATAAGAGGAAGCCGAACAGCGACAATTTCTGTGAAGCATATCGACGAAAAAACGAAAGTGCAAGCACTTTTTTTAGACTCCCGTACGAACCCAGGGGAAATCAAGTTTTACATAAAAAGTTTGACTTATGATATATTGTAAAGAACTGTATCATAGAGTAGATTCTCGTCCGTAGTAAGTTTTCAAGTAGACCGATCACATCAGAGTATCCCGCCTTTAGAAAACAGTTTATAATGATTACCTGCTCAGAAATTACCATTTTCATTTATTTCTGCTAAAACTTCATAATGGCACAGTGGTTTTGTCAAAATATGAAAAATTGTCAAAAAAATGAATACATAACTAAATTTTTGAATAATTTTACGTCTACACAATTATTGGTGGTCATTTCTGTAGCCACATATTCTACCAATATGTATGCAGAATATAAACTACGTGGAACGAAAAATTGTTGAAATCTCTGATGACAAAGCATGAAAAAAGCATTTATTGGAAAATGACTATGATTTTTCAAAACAGATTTTTATGTAGAATGATGACATGTATCTAAAAGCATGGTTAATATCAGGCTTAAACTGTACTTACGTGTTGTGTTTCGTTTTTTCCTGTACCTATTTGAAAAACGGATATTTGCAAACTCTATATAAAATTTCAACTGACTGACTCACTGACTTAGAAATAATCAATACCCAGCGTTAAGGTGAAGTGAAACCCCCTTCAAATCAGTCGATTCGAATACAACACTTTTTTTAAAGGGTATTAGACTAAACTGTCCAAAACTTTGACACATCACTCCTGATCATCTAAGAATTGTCCGGACACATTCAAAATTTCGATTTATGGAAAAAATTGTTTAACTCAGCCCAGACCAGAACCAAAATGGCGTCGAGCTGTCATATTTCGATCAATATACAATTATCGAAGGCCCTCACATGAGAATCGAAAGGGTCAGGACAATTTTACGACAATTTAGAACACTCTGGTAATCGATAAACTCGCATTTGAACGGGATAAAGGCAAAAAAAGCGTTGTATGCGCTTCTATGCCAAAACGATGGAAATACGAGGTCTCGGAGTTAAAATTTAATTCACCTGGAAATCACAGATGGCGCAGGGGGTCCCTCCACAGTCAATTAGGGCCCCAGAAGGCATGAATCCAGAGGATTTCTGGAGTTTTACTTCGATTTCTTTATAATTATTGTACGAAAACGACAGGCGGAATATGCCATTTGGTACAATACCCAATATAATTCGACCCAGCTATCAATATAAAAATGAACGTCGGCAATGTAGGCATTTAGAAAAATCTTCTTCATCGACGTTGATCAATTCCTCGACGTGTTTCACTTCACCTTAACCACTGGACCTAGAAAGTTGAAATCGTGGCTCAAAGGCTTCTCGTTAAGACGTAAACACCCACTAATAAGGGATTTTTTGGATTTCGATCCTCGCCCAGGCACCGTACAACGTGAAATATCCGTAAATTAACCGTATATAAATGTTTATTGAATGTATGTAAGATATATATAGATATCTATGAACTCTATTTTAGGTACACTTAACGCTAGATGCCCGGATATGATACGTTGTATATATCCCCTCAAAACACCTTCGGTATACAAAAATTTAGTCGAATACATTTATTTTTATTCAAATAATTACAAAAATAGCTGCAATTACTCCCTTCCCATGAAAAGCTCAAACCAACTATTTTTGCCAAATTTAGTAGAAGATTCATTTCATTAAAGTCTCAGCTAAAATTTGTTTGCCAAATGCCACAGTACATTTTGTTCCACGTATGTTGTGTGTACAAGATTTTCTGCTTCCTCAAGCCGAAGACAAATATTAGAAACTACATTGAAACAAATAAAAAATTAGAAACAAAATTTGAAGACAATAGGCGAGCACCCGAGGTATAATCCTAGCATATGATCATTTTGTTGTTCGCCAAATAAAATACTGTTTTCAAATTTAGTTCCTAATTTTTTTATTTGTTTCGATATGGTTTTTAATATTTGTCTTCGGTTTGAAAATCTTGTACATACAATATACGCGAAACCAAATGTACTATGACATTTGTTAAAAAGATTTTAGCTGAGACTTTAATGGAATGAATGTTCTACTATATTTGGCAAAAATAGATGATTTGAGCTTTTCATGGGAACGGAGCAATTTGAGCTATTTTTGCAATTAATTGAATAAAGATAAATGTATTTGACTAAATTTTTGTTCACCGAAGGTGTTTTGAGAGGATTTCACTCCTATTTGTAAAAAAAATGTTATCAACTATATTATTAAGAAGAAAATCGGCAAATATAACTAATACATTCCTGTAATATGAAAATATCATTACTACA
This sequence comes from Orussus abietinus, assembly GCF_000612105.2. Taxonomy (NCBI): domain Eukaryota; kingdom Metazoa; phylum Arthropoda; class Insecta; order Hymenoptera; family Orussidae; genus Orussus; species Orussus abietinus. The sequence goes on from NW_019394503.1 coordinate 82,146, forward strand.
AACATATAATTTCCAACAATAATAGAATGTGGCGGATCATACGTTTATTAATCGACATTAACATTGAAAAATGGTATATGCATATAATAAATACGTATAAAAAATACGTTTATATGACTATCAGTTCAGTGAACGTATAGTATGTACGATATTTAAACATTATAATTTAGACGTAATATATTCATTATTTTTAAGTATACCATTTCGTAGATATACACTTTTTAAACGAACAATATTACACGTTTATTCAGCGTCCTTCTACATCCGCTATTACCCCTTGTTAAACATTCAGTATTCGAATGCCATCACCATTAAATATTCCTTCATAATACGTAAAGTAAACAAATTTTAATCAAATAATTTGATATGTTTCATCAATATTCCGTTCAACTGTATATTATGGGTCTCTATTAAACATTTCAATCTCGCATAATGTTGTCATTTACAGACATTTATAATCCTCTTTCAATATACATTTTATAAATATATTATTTTATATATTTATTCAACGTCTCACTCTATCGCCTAATACTCGTTTTTATTACACTTTTATTCGTAGAATGGCCTAACAGCAATGTATTTGTTTAAAATACGTAAATTAACTCATTTTTATTCAAATAGATTTATACGTTTGTTTAACGTTCCGTCATACTGCTTATCATGGGTTACTACACGTTTACAGCAAACGTTTAATTACTTTGAATTATACCATTTTACACATACTGAATCTTTAACGGTATCGCGCAAGCGCCGAATGGAGTAGTATAGCCCGCGTAAAAGATTTGTCTCGCGTCTTAGGCTATAGCCTAGTTCTAAGGCTGGACCAGGCTGGACTGCGCGGTAAAGAAAAATGTTTGAATGCGACGATACCCCGAAACAACGCATTCCCGCTCGAAACGTTCGAGATCGCGCTGCCTACAACAGTCTCGCTTCAACTGCTCCCGCGTCATTGTGTAATACGTTGTACATTGTGCATACGCAATTGCGTTCTTAAGAGAAGACGCTTTCAATAAGAACAGTGGTAAAAGCCCACACGGACAACTAGATATGGTATACGTATATAGGATATCTGCCTAAAACATTCAGATATATAATAGATGTATACAAAAGTATACGGAATGTGCTGGGGCATGTACAAATGTCCGCGCCGTAAACGTATAGTATATGTATTTTTGAACATTCCACTTTCATTTATTATACATTCCATATGGATAAAGTATGTATATTATATGTAAACAAGATATATGGTAGATGTGTTATGTATAGTAGACGTATATAAGATATCTATTCACGTATAATATTATACGTATTTTATACATATATAAAACGTATTCCAAATGTAGGTGGAATAATTTAAAAAAGTATTATTCATTTTGCACTAAATGCATTTTTTTTAGAAACAATTTACCACGATCTGTTCAGGGACCTGAAATCTTCGAGATATACAAACATCTGACATTGAAAAAATCCCCATGGTGGTAACCGGGATTCGAACACGAATCATTTGGGTAACAGACTATCTATAGTAGTGCTGACCACTGAGCTACCGTAGTTCTACGGTTTATACGACACGTTTCGCATATTAAAACACCACAGTAATAAGTTTAATTATAATTTGGTTTAATCAATATCGTTTATATTGCCAATCTCTAGTCAAAAATAAGGACATGTATATAAGTTATATGCAAATACTTATATATTCCTTGCAAATACTTGTACTTGTATAAGAAAACCGTCACGGCCAAAACGATATGTCTCGTGACATCATTTTGATTTTGTATGAGTCTCACTTTCAGTCTGCAGTAGTCAGGTCGCACACCAATGAAGCATATAACGAACATGCAGCGAAGAAGCATTTAATGCATCATGTTATTTGAATACATCTAGGCACATATTACAAGCATTTGTTGTATTATGTACTTGTTCAAGCTAATACGCAAAGTTTAATTATCTATTGCTAATATCACTTCTCACATAGTTCACATTATCCGCGACCCTCTTCGCTTTCTCCGTTTCGTGTAAATCTCGCTCTTGAGGTCCATAACTTAAAACCTCAAATTCTAAAACATGGACTCTGTTCAGATCAATAGGAAAAAGCAATTAGCTATTGACAAGACCAAATCGAATCCGCGTCTGTTTTCTGTTAACACCACTTTCATTCCTGCAAATACGGAACTATTCGAACTAATCCATAATCTAACAATTATAACGCTAGATTTTAATTTGGAATGCTCTCTGCACCTATCTGGGTGTTCTATTTCTTCCGTATTTTAAGTTCCGTTTATTTTTCCTCGTGTCTCTCATGTCATATAGCATCATTGATTCAGTCACGTATTATGCTCATAATTTAAATTGATGTTTAAACAGAAATTCTAGCGCTTTGTTCTCTTATCTACTACCGTGGTCCTTTAGCCCATAATTTGTTTACTTCTAGTCCTATAGCCCATTTTTGTTATTCCCCACCTAAGCCTCCTTAAACAACACTAACTTTTTCCCTTCTCAGTACTCATTAACCAATCGCTTTCGATTATTAATCCCTCGTTTATTTCACTATGCCTATCAGCGAACGCTTTGCAAAAAACTACGTCCTAGAGGACAGCATCCGAAAGCGATTAAAGAAGGAGTCCCTCTGGGCACAGACAGAATCTCCTAAGATCTCCGCCAAGTCACTTCCTCGTCAAGTGACCAAAATTCACTCTCGCCAGTGGTCCGCATATCCACGCTACTTAAAGCACGCGTCCGCCTCTCATCTAACCGTCACGATCGGTATTGATTTGTTTAAGTTTGTGAAAGATTTCAAACTGTTATCAATAAATTCTTGTTGTTGTTCACTCTTTGCACTCGGCACCGCTTTCATTTCTTGGAGTCCGCGATTCCTCGAACATACATATAAACAGTACTTTATGGGTAGAAATAAATTTCCCTATATGTTTGTTATTACACGCATGTAATATGTATGTATGTCATATGTATACGGCAAATTAATGTTCATTTCCTTAATATACGCGCAACTTACACATATTACATATCTTTTGCACGTGTGATATGTCAGACACAAGTACGCCTTAAATATAAGTATATTACACGTTTAGTATACGTCGTTTATTTGTGAAAACGTGGTTGCTCTAGGAACGTATACAGTACGTTTATCAAACCTACGAGTTGTGAGTAAAATAATTTATATTTGTTTACATAGAATGTACGTATATTTTACGTCTGTAGCAGATCAGTTTTTCTTCCCGTAATATACACGCAACATACGTGCGCTAGATGTCTTTGGCATGTGTAATATCGCAGATACAAGAGTCTATCAAATAGAGATGTATTATACGTTTATTAAAGGTATTTAATTGGTGAATTGGTAGATGCTCTAGTAACGTATAATATACATATATCAAACATGCGAGTAAAATAATGTATATTTACGTACAGAACATATATGTACATTTTACGTCTATGATACGTCAATTTTTCTTCCCTTAATATACGTATAACATACATCCATTATATGTTTTCTGCATGTGGAATATTACACATACAAATTCCTGTTAAATAGAGGTATATTATACGTTTACTAAACGTATTTAATTGGTGAAAATTTTGATGTTCCAGTAACGTATTTAATACATATAACGTACATCTAAAATGCAATAGAATATTTTTGACATTCTGTGTACGTATAATAGAGCTTTTGTTCCGTGTGGGATGTTCATATTCATTATTTTTCAGATTCGTTTAGTTAAGCATTAGTATTCTGTCAACGCTTATTGGTTTAATGTATGGAAAGAAAGTATAATTTCAATTTAATAATATGTTGTATTATATGTATAATATAAGTATATAAGTGAAGCATCAAGATGTAAACTTATTTTCGATACAGGACATTTTATTTGAATAAATACGTTATGCCGAATTTTTTAGTTTTAACATTTTTTCCATCAGTTTCAACGGATTTTATACCAGAAACAGGCGCATATTTTTAGTAGTTGTACTTATAATTTAATAATGTTAATAATAAATATAAAAATAAAAATAAGGTTGCAATTTCTATGTCTTTTATTATCCGTATCCATTTTATTTCTATAAAATATACGACTTTTTTCAGTGAAGTCGAACATATAACATATTAATTAACCGAATTTAATATGTATACCGGATATAATGGAATTTATTTTTTAGGCGGCCATTTTTCCGATTATTAAATAATTTTTTGTATCCCTCTTGTCAACCGTTAAAAACGTTTTTCTTATATATTTTTTAAACGTCTAATCCACCCTTCAATTCATATTAGGTTTGATAAGAAGTTACTAAGAATACATATATTTCGTAAACACAGTATATATAAACATATTTTTTTATATTAACACCCTCAACATTTTGAATGGCACCATAATTTATCCGGCAATGCGAATTTTGAAATTCTAATATGAAATTTGGATGTAGCGACGACAAAATCCGTGAGAAACCCATTTTAATAAAGATACAACAATATTTACATTTTTATCCGCCATATTAGATCCACCATTTAGCATTTAAAAATTTTATTTACGGATTTGGAACCAATGACCCTAAAGATCTGGAGAAATCATTCTTTCGAACAAAATTTTAACCGTTTTAAAATTTTGTATCCGCCACTTTGCGTTTTAAAATTCTGTTGGCAGATTTGGATTCAGCGACCTCAAAAATTTATAAACCTATTTTTCTTATAAATATGTATATATGCACATTTTGTAATTTCCTGTCCGCCATTTTGAATTTCGGAATTTTGTTGTCAGATTTGGATTCTGCGGGCAGGACTACCATGAGAAACTCATTTTTATAAAAATCCAGCCATTTTTACATTTTTATCCGTTATTACGTGGCGGTCGAGGGTTTACGAGGCCGGGGAGAAGATTTGGATTTTGCCTAAAGAGGTCTTACCTCGTACGCCTACGTAATGATTTAAATATTGTTGTGAGGAAATGATCCAAGCGGCTAGAGCAAATCCTCTGGTGGAATTTATAGGAATGAGGAGCTGAAGAGGAGCTCAAAACATGGAGGTTGTCAATAAGTTAACGAAGATGACTGCATTTGTCCTATATCAGGTGGAATTTCTACAAGTCGTAGGGATCCGTCAGGGTCCTCGAGTCTAATTCTTACGGTTTCCTTCCGCGTTACGGAGGTTCAGGTAACGCGATAAGGCGGTCACTGGACGCTTAATCTGCTAACGCGGAATTTCTTACGTTTGCAATTACAAGGTTCGCGTGATTTTAATGCAAGGCGAAATATTGAAATGTCCGATCGAAGGTATAAAGAAGGCCTTAATTTATCCGGTTATCCGGAGCTAGGCATGGAATTCACGTAATCTTAATTGGGATGAAAGATGAGGTTAAGAAGAAGAAGACTGAAATTGACTCGTGCGTGCGAAAGGTAACAAGCCTGTAACAAGCTTAATCAGCGGTCCAGCTCGGTGACGTCATCCTTAGATCGATCAACCAGATGATTGTGCGTGAACACTTTCTGTCCGTGACGTGCTCTAGGGTTGGAGGTCTCCTAGAAGTCTCCTGTTCAATGGATGTAGTAATGCCGCCGTCCCTTCCTAGCTTGATGCTCTTGGATCGCCGGAGTACCGAGCAGCACAACTGTAGCTTGAGGTGTAGGTGATCCTCCGAGTCCAATGGTTTCGGTCTTAGACTCGCTAAGAACTAAGAGCCGAGAACCAAAGACTCCAAACTCGCGGTCGATGACGATGATGAGTCGTGAGATTTGTTGCACTTAGGTGCAAGGCTGACCTCTGAACTGTTCTGAATCGTTTCCAAAAGTGGTTGCTGGTTTTTATCATTGAATTTGGGACGACGTTCCGGTTGGTGGGGGTTCCATGATCTAGATGAGGGCGGTGATTGCAGGGGTGTTCGATGTGCTGCAGAGTCATCAGGATGCGCCATGGGCCAGTTGACCGCGACCTGGTCTACTTGGGTCAGCGGCGCGGTCTTCGTCAGGCGGACTCGAGATTTCCTTTCACAAGCGTATGTCTTAATCCCGTGCTAATTTGTAGAATTCCATGGCTACCTTTCGGGTTACCGAGTTATGACTATTTGGTAAAGGGTGCCTACATAACACCTCCATATTGGATCAGCCATCTTGAATGTAGAAATTCTATTACCAAATTTGAATTAAGCGGTTATAAAAACCATGCTAAATCGTTTTTTTTTATAATCCAATCATTTTGAAATAATATTATTCGCCGTATTGGGTCCGCCATTTTGAATTTTGAAATTATATTATTTGATTTGGCTTCAACAATCTCAAAAACATCAAGAAACCTTTTTGCTACAAAAATCCAATCATTTTAAAGATGAATGGATATAGTTTCTTTTCGTTCCGCGCGAAGCAGTGTCACATGTCAGAATGAGAAAAAAAATTTTTTTTAATTACATATCTTTTTCTTAGTTATAGCACCAAATGGAGCAATGGTCAGATGAACAGGTGACGCGCGTACTTCGCCAACGGGAAATCATTTCGTATTTTGAAGGTGAAAACAGCGAAGAAGAAATCGACGCTGTCGAAAAGACTGACAGTGACGCCAGTGAAATTAGTTTTTCCGATCTGGAATCGAAGAAGAAGGAAAGTGAAATTGAGGATGAGCCAGAGACTGGGAACGGAAGCAGACGTCGCAAATTTGTCTACGGCAAGGATAAACGTAAATCGTGTCTCACCACTCCGGAAACTCGAGGCCGCAGGTCAAATATTGCCGTCATTTTACCTAAAGCCATTAGTGCAGCTGCCTCTTCATGTACACCTTTACGATTCTGGAGCGCGTTATTCACCCAGGAGAAATTGGAAATTATTTTCAAATATACGAACGCCGAAATCGAACGATACGTAGCCGACAAAGATAACGGGGATTGTGCATCTTTTCAAATCGTTACTTTCAACGAATTGAAGGCATTCATAGGCCTTCTATACTTTTGCGGCGTATAAAATAATAACCGAGTAAATCTATCGGAGATCTGGTCGCGCGAGTTCGGGTCAACGCTGTGCAAAGTGACGATGTCACAACGACGATTCGAATTTATTAGTTGTCGGCTTCGAGTCGATGACAAAGCTACACGGGCTGCAAGACGCGCCGAAGACGTTCTAGCATTAAATCGCGAAATTTAGGACATTTTCATAATGAACTGCCCGAACAATTATAATCCGAGTCAGTTTTTGACTATTGATGAGCAATTGTTAGGGTTTCGCGGACGTTTCTCAGCACGCGTTTACATCAAATCGAAACCGGCGCGGTATGAAATAAAAATAGTTTCCATGAACGATGCGAAAACTTGTTATATGTACAACGCCATACCATACATTGGAAAAGTGCCGGTAGAGCGAGGTGAGAATGCACCTTCCTATTATATGCATAAATGGAGAGAACCAATTTATGACACTAATAGAAATATAACATGCGATAATTGGTTTATTTCGGTTGAGATTTGTAATAGAATGAAGCAAGAATTTAATTTGACAGTAGTAGGCACGCTACGAAAAAATAAACGCCAGATTCCGGATTCATTCAAAAGAAATGCTTCGATGGGCACTGCGAAGTACGATTACGACGGGCAAAACAATCTACTCTCGTATTGCCCAAAAAAATAAAGTTGTTAAGCTGTTGTCATCAATGCATAAAAAACGGAAAAGCGTGTAAAGAGAGTGTAAAGCCCGAAATGATGAATTTTCTAATAAAAATAAATGTAGCACAGATGTTTTCGACCAGCTCTGTGGAAATTATTCCTACGCTCGTACAAGCAACCGCTGGCCATTGCGCTTTTTCTTAGACATGCTGGATCAGGTCAGTATTAGTGGCTGCATTTTACATAATTTTCCGCCTCAAAATGAAAATAAAAATAAACGAGAGTTTTTGAAAAACTGGTTCTTTCACTTATAAAACCTCATTTACAAGAGCGCGCAGCAAAGCCCGGATCGGAAAAATCTTTAGCTAATAGCATCCAATAAATATTGTCTTCGGATGAGATTGGTAACCCAACGCTAGGACTAGATAAACTAGGAAAAAGAAAGCGATGCTATTTTTGTAAAGTCAATAAAGACAGGAAAACGCAGTACTGCTACGTGAAGTGTACAAAACCGGTCTGTGAAGATCATGGACTAGTGTGTTGCGCATATTGCGTAGAATAGAATAGTCATGCTTGAGTCAAAATAATTTTGTTTAACCATGTAAAATTTAGTTTGGAACATAAGAGTTGGTGAATAGAAGTTTTAAATTATTTAGTTTGTAAAATAGACGATAAAAGAAATGTTTTTTTCTTAATAAAATGTGTGAAAACTAATGCCTAATACATGATTTATTGCGTTTCTTACCTGTCCAAATTTAAGCATCTAATTTTTAATAAATAATGCGAAATATTTTTTCCTTAAAACTGTATTATTAACCTTGAATTTGCCGTTTTTTAAGTTACGTTATCTTAATTTTTTTTTAAGTTACTATTTTTTTTAGTAAAACACTGCATTCCTACTGACAAGGGAACATTCCCAAGTGTCTGCCTCCGATCTTATTGAGTTTCATATATGTTGAAGAACACAAAAATCTAAGAGACACGTGTTTTTTTTATATCTGCAATGGTCTACATTTAAGGGGTGAAACAACCCCCCAAAGTTTAGCGAAAAATCGGTTTTTTAAATATTTTTCGTAGGAGCAGTGGAGGGATTTCGACGAAACTTTGTATAAACGTATTCTATATAAGGACGGTGACAACACAATATTGTTCAGCAATGTTGCACCCCCTGAAGGGGGTGAACTACCCTTCAAGTGACATTTTTTTGTAATATCCATTAAACAAGCACTCCTACTTAAGTTCCACTTATGCGATGTGATTGCTCGCAAAAAATTAAGAAATACGTGTTTTTTGCTTTTTGCCAATAAACATTTACACATCGGTTGTAAACAATGAATGTAGGTGGTATTAGGGTATATCCCGACTACCTTTATTGGGTTATATCGTGACCAATTCATCGTACATAAGTCGTGTCAACGTGGTAATTCTTCAAAATGTCATTGATTTTCATAACATGCAATTATTTATAAATAAATTAAAAAATAGTTTCAGAGGCTAAAATTGTTTCGCAACGGATTCAACGATGCAGTCATCACACGTGTCCAACTAGTAATACAATTTCCGTGGTGAAACGATAAAATTGGATTTTCACTGTTTTTACGAAAAAATAGTCAGCGATATACGATACCTTAGGTACGAGAATACTACATTCAAGAAGAGTGTGCGTATAAATATTAATTCTGAAATTAATCAGCAGGAAGTTATAAGAGAATATTTTTTACATCTTTCTATAAAGTAGGAGATTATTTAATATTATTGATCATATTTATTACAGTAGTGGTATTCGTGGAAAAAGTGCTTTATACAAAATGCTTATTTGCACCAAGAACACCATATCATTGCTGCTGCACCACAAACATTACATTTCATAACTGAACAGCTTTCAAAGGCAAAATTAACCGGGTTCGGGAAGTTTTCTAATCTTTCATCGATATAACCACTTTTATACCAAGCATATTGAAACAGGCTTTTATATCTAGGAGAAGACAACTGATTATGCACGGGTGATTGCAATTTTATGATATTATTCCTTAAATGAAGGTTAACGTCATAATTATGTAAAAGGACAATATCAGAAAAACGCCTCAACAAATTTTTCCATACTCAAAAACCATAGACATCTAAAGGTTGCATTCGGCACCGTTTCGTCAGTCCACTCTTCTTCATCTTCAACATACTCAACCTCCCGTGCTTAAAAAGGTTCTTGAAAATCCATTGTTGAATCTTCAGTAATCTCAAACGAATTAAATTGGAATATACTATCCTAAAGAATCGTTTGAATAGATTCTTTTAACAGTATTTCTTGTCGATTAACTTCCGTCTCCATTAAATACATAGTTTGAAACGTAGCTAAGAAAAGGTTGATCACGTTTACAGGATTTATAATCATTACGTACAAATATATCGTAGCACGTCGACAAAATAATTTCACAAGGACGAAGTCCTGATCAGAACTGATCATCATCGAATCCAGTGCAGACTTTATAAGAACGCACGTCGGCGTAGACGATTCCAAATTTGATCTGATTCAACGTACTATTCCCGTACCTTAGGTATCGAATATCGCTGACTCTATTTTTTCATAAAAACAGTGAAAATCCAATTTTATCGTTTCACCACGGAAATTGTATTACTAGTTGGTAACGGGTGATGACTGCATCGTCGAATCCGTTGCGAAACAATTTTAGCCTCTGAAACTATTTTTTAATTTATTTATAAATAATTGCATGTTATGAAAATCAATGACATTTTGAAGAATTACCACGTTGACACGACTTATGTACGATGAAATGGTCACGATATAACCTAATAAAGATTGTCGGGATATACCCTAATACCACCTACATTCATTGTTTACAACCGATGTGTAAATGTTCATTGGCAAAAAGCAAAAAACACGTATTTCTTAAATTTTTGCGAGCAATCACATCGCATAAGTGGAACTTAAGTAGGAGTGCTTGTTTAATGGATATTACAAAAAAATGTCACTTGAAGGGTAGTTCACCCCCTTCAGGGGGTGCAACATTGCTGAACAATATTGTGTTGTCACCGTCCTTATATAGAATATGTTTATACAAAGTTTCGTCGAAATCCCTCCACTGCTCCTACGAAAAATATTTAAAAAACCGATTTTTCGCTAAACTTTGGGGGGTTGTTTCACCCCTTAAATGTAGACCATTGCAGATATAAAAAAAACACGTGTCTCTTAGATTTTTGTGTTCTTCAACATATATGAAACTCAATAAGATCGGAGGCGGACACTTGGGAATGTTTCCTTGCGAGATACATAAATAAAAATCGTCTTCGTAGTTATTGTAATTATTTCAGATTTATTGAAGTCAACGTGAGCCTACAATAGCGTGTTTAAACATTTCCAGTGTCAGGAAGGTTGCTCGCTCAGCGTATTCAGTCATCATCGTCACCGTCGTCCTCTCTATTTTTCGCACCTCTAGATGAGAAACTCTTCTTTCGTTCACTGTTTCCTTAAAGTTCCGTGGCGCCACCTAGCATCGATTGCATCTCAACATATGATTGTTTATTATAACAGACTTCATCTATTTATTGGGGTATCTTGACATTTTTTAGACTATACTATTGTTTATCATGCGTCTTGTTTAATTATTTATCGAGCTACCGTAATTTTTAGATTATACAAAACGAATTGTAGATTTACGATTCTCCAAAAATCAAAACCTTCGTTGTTAAAAAACCTTGTGCCAAATATACTTACTTTCAAGTTCGTTTCTCATAAAACGTACTCTTAATAAACTGGCTCATAAATTAAAAATCGCGTAACAAAAATTGTATCATTTTCGTACAAATATTACTCCATCATTCGCCAGAGAACGCAATTAAATCAATTACTTTTGCCAAATACATTAAGTGATTCTGATGATCGCAAAAAGGTAAAATCAATACAGTTTATTTCTATCATAATTAAAATAGTAACAATTAATTTCATAAATATAATAAAATCAATATCACATACAAAATACTAAATGTCAATAAAATAGATGAGTGGCACTTATCCCTCCACGATAGTAAAAAAATAGGTTCCTATTATCATATATGTGAACCGCTTCGAATATACAGAAATAAAATACAAAATAAAAACGAAACGGTTTTGGCGAGTCCCACTGCATGTTTATTCACTATTTGGCAATAAATAGTTGGAAGAAAAACTAATAAGGCTCGCCAAAACTGTTGTTGTTCACTCGGAAAATATTGATATGGTTAGAATTACTAAAGAGACATGGTTAAAATATTGTGGAAAGTGAAACCATTCATATAGTGAAACTGAGCACATGGAATGGTAAATGTAATCTTGCCATAGTTACTGTATCCATGGCACTGCACTCAAAAGTTGTAGTAATGATCACCATTTGGAATGATAATATTAACTATATACAGGTTATGATAAGCACAGTGACACAAAGTTTATAGTGTAGCTGTAACCACAATTATAGTAAGATTTTACACGTTATAAGGTTATTCTAAACTCGGCTACGTGGTTGCGGAAACATTGGTTGGCCACCATTAATTTCGACAGGACAGACAAATGATGAGGCTTTCTCGCAGGTGATTCAGGTAGCTTCTTTGTATATAAGACCCATTACTATTCTTTACGTTTAAGTTGACATGATGTTACGTGTATGACAATATTCTTTACGTTTAAGTTGACATGATGTTATGTGTATGACACTATTCCGTTCTGAAGACGGGGGAGGGAGAAGTGATTATCGAGGAACTACACTATTGAGCATCGAATAATATTTTACTAGTTAACGGCGTTCACCACCAAAGTGGGTACTATGACTTCCACCGCTAGATGGCATTAGCATCGAATTCGGTGGGAGGTAACCAAAACGTACTTTCTCGCTCTGATGAAGGAGACGCGACGCATAATGGGTGGTGTTTAGCAACGGGCGAAAAATGTGTGCGCATTTTGCACGTATAGGATTCATACAACAGGTAGACGCCTCTGGACTAGGCGCCAAAACGTGTGACCCCCGGCCGCACGCACACGCCAGTTGGACGCTCCGCCTAGAGTCGGCAACGGTTGCCAAGGAATGCCCAAATTCCTCGCGAGAAACTCGAAAATCCTGAAAAAAGTGCTCAACGAGGACAACGATTTTGAGCCTATTTTTCAACCGATTGAGCTCAACGAGTGCTCGTTTTAAAGATAAAATGTTGACGAGGGTTTATATGGAAGCGATTTTCGATCAAGCGCCTCCTTCCTAGGTAAAAGGGCATTGAAATTATGTCGCTGCACTTTTTTATAGGAAAATGACCACTTATCGAAAATCGCTCCCATATAAACACAGGTCAACATTTCATCTTCGATATGAGCACTCGTTCGGTTTAGAAATACGTTCGGAATCGTTGTCCCCGTGAGACCCTGCAAAATCGTTGGAGTGGTGAGCGCCCTTAAGGCAGAAACGTATGAGAACATTGACAGAAACCTGTTGTTCGTTATTACAGCAGTCGAATTTTTTATGTCGACAGCCAATTTCTAAATGGACACTCACGAATGCAGAAACAACTCATTTCTTGTAGTTACCTTGACTAAATGGTGACCCTTACAATGTTCTTTTTACTATGTAACGTTGGTTACAGCGCTGTTTCCTACTAACCCAGGCAATCCATGAAGCGGAATATAGGTCAATTAATCGTCTAAATTAGGTCTATAGGTGTAGCAATTGTCTGTCATCCACCTAAAAAAATATCTAAAGGGTATACATAGATATCTATGTCTACTGTAGATGAAAATTTTATATCCACTATTGATCTACAAATATTTACTTATTTCTTGACGCATACAAAATATAATAATAGTTCTAGTAGACATCTACCAAAGATTAATCAACATCGTTGAAAATACGTTTAGAAAAATAAAAAGACACCTCATGTAACCTAACATTTTTCATACATACTTAATGTTTATATCTAAATTCCAACTTGCTAAAACTGTTAATTTTGTCCATACTCTGATTTCTTATTTACTCCCCCTTTGACTGGTGACCATACATCATGATGTTTTACCACTGTGAAAATTATGATGTATTACCAGGCACCGTATGAAGTATAATATACTTATAGTGAACGCACAAATTAGGACATAAGTATAGAAAACTTACATTGTTTATGGTATGCATAATAAAAATATCCCGTGAATTTATATGTAAATCTTTTTCACGCCTATATTTTCAGTACATATATCATAGAAGTCTACATAACCTGTTAAAAATCTAAACTATTCGAAAACGTTAAATTGATTGTTTATATTCAGATTAATAGTTTATATTCCGCTTTTACAGACTTATAAAAATATAGTTACACTGTAAAAAATTGCGCGCATGTAAATGAAATATCTTTAAATAATATTCATAAAATTCATGCACTTTTAGTATATAAGGTTGTACTAAAATGATGAGTTTATTATGTTTAAAGTGAATCGGTATATATTTATTATACACTTTTAAATAAAAAGATGATTTTATAACATACTGTTACAATTTTTTAAATGACAATTTTACAATCACACGAGTTTTTTTTATAAATAAGTCTACTACAAGATGCAATAAACATCTTTAGCACCGATCGAGAAGTACCGGAGCGGCCTTCATAAGTCCGAGAAATATTTATTCCTTCATAAGCTTTGGTAGCGTCATGGTCAGCGTTACTGATTCCTACCCGTGAGTCCCGGGTTCAAATCCCGACAATTGCAAAAAAGTTTTTCTGTGTCAAAAACAGCAGGATTTGTTTGCATAGCTGTACTAAACAAGTTGTCAAGCAGACTCTGTTAAAAAAGATTTATGAATGTAGTTTTTTTTTGCAAATACATATGAATATCTATAGACCATCTATTGTGGATATCTATGATATATGTAAATATTACGTACCATGTCCGGACATCTAGCCTTTGAGTGGATCTACAATAGAGTTCATATATATATCTTACATACGTTCAATAAACATTTATATACGATTAATTTACGAATATTCCACGTTGCGCGGTGCCTGGGAAGATTGTCCCACATGCTACCTCACAAAATGGTTACGATTACTACAATTGTGATTTTCCTTACCATTCTTTTTTTTTCCGTGTACCTATCTCCGCATGTGATCGAAATTTGTTCAAGAAACAATATTTCGAAGTTTTATATAGAATTGTGATCTGGATTTTAGTCTTGTGCCATGGTACCACTTCTTTATAAACAAGTATAAATTTATAATCATTTCAATTTAAAAAAATGTTTAAGACATGTATAAACAAAAAGTAAATATTTGCAAATTTCCCATCATATCAGTTGTTTCTGGGCTCGGAGAAATATCGAGTTACCAAAGGCTAACGTTAAAGGCGAAGTAAGAGTACGGACCTAGGCGAAAAACATTAGAGAATTTGTATAACAAGCGATCGGCCGGTGCGTTGAACCGAGGTCACTCGTGCGGCACATAATACAAAACCGGCGAAGTGGCCGGGCTCGGTGTCGCAGACACTCCGGAGTCCCCGGCGACCGTTGGTCGTTACGAAATCCTGTCTGGTGACCGCGCGGGGGTTAAGCGAGACGCCCAATCGTGGGAGCAGCCGCGAAGCAAGTGTTAGAGCCCCACTGGCGTAGCTGGCGCCGCAGATCCAGATACCGCCGACGTCCTTCTCTTCGTGCACATAGAAAAATGCTTTCGTTTACTTCGGAAACATTTCGATCGACTGTATCGAATTTTAGTTCACTTCACCAATTTCGTTTTCTCGATCAATTAAGTCGTTTTGTTAATGTTCGTTACTAACCAAAGTTATTAACGAAAACATTTTGTCATACCAACAAAGTATTTGGTTGTCCATATAATGACCATCCGCTGTGGTTGAATCAACAAAAATTGTATTGATTCAATCAATTTTTCTGCATGTATGTACTATATTTCAAACAGATATTTTTAACTGTGTAGGGAAATATATATCTGGGTAAAATTATCCTTGGACAAAACGTACCTATTCCTCCAATGTGTCGTGATTTTGCGAGGAAGTTTTTCTCGCTTGAGCGACTTTCAGCCGTAATGGTAACACGATAGTGAGAAGTGAATAGACTTTCGGTATTCCGTTAGATTTTGCCCGTACGAAAGTATGGAAACCGTTGCAACGATGCAGACCACCCAGAATAATTCGGGACACGTGAGAGAAGGCGAAAATATGCGGTTTCACAGTTTAGGTTCTTTGCAAAATGCTCAAATTTCGCTGCGTGCTCTTCCGACCGGTAATTTCACTCGATCCATACACTTAAAAATATCTGTTCAACATACAGCGTACATATAGTCGAAGTTCTTCCAAGATACAATATTTACAAATTTCATATGCAATTGCGTTCGAGATTTTAGTATACAAGTATTCGAATTGCAGAGGGCGCGTACACTACATTTCGAAATAATTTCTCCACTAATTTTCGATCAGAGAATTCGTAGGAAATTTTGTACAAAAGTACATATACGGACGTACGACTGTCATAAGACATGTATATGAAAACTCGGATATACTTATTGACCGACTTTTTATCGCGTACACAATTATATGCATTTTGAGGAAAACACATTGCGGTACTTCTTTGCTGTGTGTTATATGCGTCATTGGTGGGCGACCTGACTACTGAAGACTCAAAGCAAAGCTCGTACAAAATCAAAATAATCTCGCGAGACATATCGTTTTGGCCGTGACGGTTTCCTTATATAAGTACAAGTATTTGCAAGTAATATATATTACTTATATACATGTCCTTATTTTTGGCCAGAAATTGGCTATATATATGATATTGATTAAACCAAATTTTAATTAAACTTATTGCGGTGGTGTTTTAATATACGAAAAGTGTTGCAAAAGCCATAGGACCACGGTAGCTCAGTGGTCAGTACTATAGCCTGTTACCCAAATGACTCAGGTTTTAATCCCGGTCACCACCATCGGGATTTTTTCGGTGTGAGCTATTTGTATATCTTGAAGATTACAGGCCCCTGAACAGATCATGACAAATTGTATCTAAAAAAAAAACGTATTTGGTGCAAAATAAATGATACCTATTTTAATTATTCCACCTACATTTGAAATATGTCTTACGTACGTATAAAATACGTATAATATCATGTATTAAAAAATATGTCTAATACATGACTGTTGAACCTTTGAAAATAGATATACTATCTGTTGATACTTTTATTTACGTTTATTATACGTACATACGTCTACCATATATCTCGTTGACATATAATATACATACTCGTCCATGTATATTATATGGATGTGCAAAAATACGTATACTGTCTGTAGACGGCGCGAATATTTGTACATGTCCCAGTACATCCAATGTATTTTTGTATATATCTATTACACGTATATATGTTTATGCCAAATATCTTATATACGTATACCATATATACTTGTTCTGTGTGGGACGCATAGAAATTACGTAAAAATTCAAATGTCCTTGCTAAAAGAAGAAATTAATACTAATATTTTGAAATGTTTGCAATTAAAATTTGTATCTTTATAATCATTTTAAGAAGCGTAACATATAATAGTACTACTTCATGTTTCCGTTTGCATATAGTTTTATTAACCCTTTGCACTCCGTTATCCCATCTAAAGGGACATATTAAGTCTAGATTAGATGGCGTGGAGTGCAAAGGGTTAATATATCAATTTGAATAAGACTATAGTGTTTGTTTAGACGATGAAATTTAAATACGAAACGATGGATGTGCTTTGCCTTGAACGTCCTCACGTTCTCGGAGAGCACTAAATACTAACAATAAATTGCAGATTTATAATTTCTTTCCTTGCTTTCAAATCTGAATTTATATTTTCAAATTGCTTACACTAAATTCTGTGATACTTTGTAGTAAATGTGCAATAAATAAAAGCTGTAACTACAATTCTTACCGGAGATTAAAGAAATTTTTCACCGGGAAGCGATGAAACAGTGGAGTATGTAATTATGAACGGAGTCTCTTTGAAACATCTTAAAACTCGTTCGAAATTTCCGGGCACTGATGTTGGATATCCAAGAAATGATTCGAAGATAATATCGCGTGTCAATAAACTCAGTCACAAAGGTTCTTCTGAAGAATGTTACACTTCCACACACGGACCGTTTCTGCAAAACAAGAAACGCACGCGTTCTGCTCCCTACAGCTCCATCGCGAAATGAGATTGACTACTTTCCAGAAGAATTCCGAGAAACACCGATAGGGATCATTGGAACGATTCCATCGCGAGATCTTCACAAGTTCGCAGGTTAGATACGGTTTTCGCGAAAGCAATGATCATTTGAAATTTGACCAGTTTGTGGCGGCTGACGAAACAATTGACTCTAAATACCGGATGACACCTTAGACCGTAGGGTGTAACAGAACTCGTAGTCACGGTTTATACAGTACTATCCTTGTTTGTAAACATCCTTTTACACATGATTTTAAATAATAATATCATTTTTAGAATAAATGTACCCGTATTATGTGGAACAAAATGTACAATTTGGCAATAATATCTGATTTGAGTATTTAATAAAATAAAAGTACTAACATATTTGGCAAAAATAATTGATTTCCATTTTTTATTAAGAAAAACTGTTTGAATTATTTATGCAATTCAAGAAGGAGACAAGAATGTATTTGACGACATTTTTTTACTCCTAAGGAGTCTTTTAACGATATTTCACTTCTTTTTGTAATTAACTTTGCAAGCGTTTTACCCGTTGTTTTATTAAGAGAAACTATTTGAATTTATTTATTATAAATCATTTTTAGTTTTCTTTCGATACCAGTTTTAACATGAACACTTTCAGCTTGGTGTACTAGTAATACAAGGAAAGTATCGAGTTACCGATAGACCAAACTGAAAGTTTTAACCTACAGTTTTGGTACCTACTAAAAACGAGGCATTTGCTAAGAAAAAAGCACCTACGGACGTTATCCACCCAAATTAATGAATGAACTATTTTTTAGTAACTGTTATTCGATGAACTAATTAATAGAATAGTTTCTCTATTAATTAAAAAATAATAGAGAAACGAATAAAATTAGGAAACGTAAAAAAATGAGTAAATTTATTAAAAATTAACAAATAAATAGTGCAGTTAACAATTCTTTATTAGAGTTGAACTGCTAATGATGTAACATAACTGAAAACGCTACTGCTCCAACAAAGAATTGCNTATATGTAAATCTTTTTCACGCCTATATTTTCAGTACATATATTATAGAAGTCTAGATAATCTGTATAGAAATCTAAACTATTCGCAAACGTTAAACTGCTAGTTTTTATTCAACTTTCACAGACTTATAAAAATGTAGTTACCCTGTAAAAAATTGCGCACATTTATATAAAATATCTGCAAATAATGTTCATAAAATTCATGCACGTTTAGTATATAAGGTTGTACTAAAATTATGAGTTTAGTATCTTTAAAGTGAATTAGTATACATTTATTATTGACTTTTAAATAAAGAGATGATTTTATAACATACTGTTACAATTTATTAAATGACTTACTTTTACGATCACTTACAAGTATTTTTTTAAGAATAAGTTTGCAACAAGATGCAATATGTTATATAGTTTAATAGATTTATATACTATATAACCTTTAGCATCGACCGAGAAATACCGGAGCGGTCTTCATAAGTCCGAAAAATTTATTCCTTGAGTCCAGAAATCTAGTCTTTGTGAGTATCTAAAATAGTGTTCATAGATATCTATATCTATCTTACATACGTTCAATAAACATTGATATGCGAATAATGTACTTATATTCCACGTTCTGCGGTGCCTGGACGGACACGTGTCTTCTTATTAAATTATATTATTTTAGATTAAATGTTTAAAGTTCGTTAAAATCCTCAAGCCGTTTGACATGACCTCCCCTTATGAGAAGTATGCACGTGCCACCGTTTTAATGTATTTTACTAATATGGATATATTACAAATCGAATTTTAGGCTATTTACAGTACTGGTTACGGAATTTTTTCTGTACAAACATATTTTATTTCTGTGGATGCCGTGATGGCCTTACTGCATTCCTAAAATATCACTTCAAACTCTTAAGGGCGCTCCCCACTCCAGCGATTTTGCAGGGCCTCACGGGGACAACGATTCCGAACGTATTTCTAAACCGATCGAGCTTAACGAGTGCTCATATCGAAGATGAAATGTTGACCTGTGTTTATATGGGAGCGATTTTCGATAAGTGGTCATTTTCATATAAAAAAGTGCAACGACATAATTTCAATGCCCTTTTACCTAGGAAGGAGGTGCTTGATCGAAAATCGCTCCCATATAAACACACGTCAACATTTTATCTTTAAAACGAGCACTCGTTGAGCTCAATCGGTTGAAAAATAGGCTCAAAATCGTTATCCTCGATGAGCACCTTTTTCAGGATTTTCGAGTTTCTCGCGAGGAATTTGGGCATTCCTTAGCAACCGTTGCCGGCTCTAGGCGGAGCGTCCAACTGGCGTGTGCGTGCGGCCGGGGGTCATACACGCTTCGGAGCCTAGTCCAGAGGCGTCTAGCCGTTATATGAGTCCCATACGTGCAAAATACGCACACATTTTTCGCCCGTTGCTAAACACCGCCCATTATGCGTCGCGTCTCCCTCATCCGAACGAGAAAGTACATTTTGGTTACCTCCCATCGAATGCCGTTAACGGCGTTCACCACCAAAGTGGGGACGATGACTTCCACCGATAGATGGCATTAGCATCGAATTCGGTCGGAGGTAACCAAAACGTACTTTCTCGCTCGGATGAGGGAGACGCGACGCATAATGGGCGGTGTTAAGCAACGGGCGAAAAATGTGTGCGTATTTTGCACGTATGGGACTCATACAACGGCTAGACGCCTCTGGACTAGGCGCCGAAACGTGTGTGACCTCCGGCCGCATGCACACGCCAGTTGGACGCTCTGAAAATTAACAAATAAATAGTGCAGTTAACAATTCTTTATTAGAGTTGAACTGCTAATGATGTAACATAACTGAAAACGCTACTGCTCCAACAAAGAATTGCTAATGGCACCATTTATTTTTAATAAAGTCGCTTATATATTTCCGTTACCTTATTTTATTAGCTCTTCTATTAATTTTTTACTAAGCAAAATTAATTTGGGCAGATAACATGCCAAAAAAATACTAACATCTATTCTTCGTGATAAATGAAGTTAAAAGTNCCTGCAAAATCGCTGGAGTGGTGAGCGCCCTTAATACAATTCAGAGATGGGGTTACGGTTCGGCACTTCAGGTACTTGGTGTAATTGGCAGATGGCGACATGTCACTTGTCGCATTCCTGAAATGACACTTCAGGTGATCGGTTTGAATCAGAGATGGTACTTCATCCTTTGTCCTTCTTTCGAATTGGCACTTCAGGTACCTGAAACATCCGCAGGAATAACGGCGCTCGTGACGCAAGAAATTTGATAGCTGTGTTCCCTTGGGCTTGGCTACTCTCATCTTCGCTCTGGTTTACCTCAAAATATCATCGGTTTTTATTAACTTTGTGGCCGGAGTCTCACAGAGCGTGTTGTGTGCCACATAGAGCGCGATGTGTCAACATATCGAGGATGAAAACCAATCAGAACTGCAACGAAAGTGACCAGGAGGTTAAGCGCAATTCTGATTGTATTTTCATCCTCAACGCATTGACGCGTACTGCTCTGTGTGGTCGTCGACCGTTGCAGCGCTGAGCGCCGCAGTTCATTTTCATTCCGCGAGGAGCGCCGTCAAATGTCGTACGAAACGTCGTATGAAGGTTGACCTATCATGTGAGTGCGAAAATGATAGTCCGTGACTGGAGGGACGACGATGACGATATAAGGACAATGATTCCGAGAGCGCCGAAAACATTACCGTGCTATATCTTTACGTAGATAGCAGCAATCCGTCTCGGGTAAATTAAAAAAATTTCCTGACTTTTTGCTTGATTTTTTGAGTTGGTTGAAAATTCATTTCTTTATCCGTAGCAATAAAGAAATTATATTTCTATTTCCCCCACTCCTGAAATCTCCATCCTTACTGTATATAACTCTGCAGCGTATCGCTCGACAACAACGTGCAAGGTGCGTTTCTCGCATCACTCAACGCTATGAGTTTTTTTTATGAGTATCACAAGCATGAATTTCTCGGGTAAATTTAGTCTACAGACAGATTTTGTATTCGACTAAATTTACTCGAAAAATGCATGATTTAGATACTCATATATTTATACTACGCAAAACGTGATGTTGTCAGCGTGTTTTTTTTCGACGTTTTTATATATTAGTATTCATTAATCAATTATTTACTCGAAAACTGTAGTCATCTCTCATAGCTAATTGAATCTGCAAGTAATATAATGGATTAGTTTCGAAAAAAAGTTTCGGCTGTCGTGACATGAGCCTCGCAACAGATCTTATTTAACCCTTTCACTTCCAACGCCGACTATAGCCGGTATCCACAACCCCTAGAGGCCAACGCCAATTATACCGGCATCCACAAAACGACCACCAAGGATCAACGACGCTTATAGCCGATATCAAAGATGAGTTGGGAGATTGCTCACGGGCAGGGTCGTGAGATCGTATCCTGTGTTGCCCCTCGGTGGAGGATGCGGACGGCTAACGCCCTTGCCACCTTAGGGGTAACACCCCTCAGTGGCAGCGCAACTCATTTCTGGTGGTTGCTCGCGTACTCGCGATGGTGGTGCCACCTAATAATCACCGCTGGCGGCTCATGCACTCAGGATTGCAATACCTGGTGG
Organism: Orussus abietinus; assembly: GCF_000612105.2. Classification (NCBI taxonomy): domain Eukaryota; kingdom Metazoa; phylum Arthropoda; class Insecta; order Hymenoptera; family Orussidae; genus Orussus; species Orussus abietinus. The sequence goes on from NW_019394503.1 coordinate 104,518, forward strand.
CAGTTGACGGTGGTGCCTTACCTACGCTTACGAGCCGATTCCGATTCGATGGTAAGAGAAGAACATCCGTGGCGCCTTCTTTGACTTCACCCTTCACTTACATTATTTATTTTTTCCACAAATGGTACACACAAAATTACAACGTGTTTGCTCGAGAGTTATACTTTATGTATAAACTTTATTAGCTACAGAAATTGAATAAAAAAAAGAAAAGATGAATATTCCCTATGAAATACATAAGACCTAGATGAAAGGTGATATCCAACAACATAGCTTGACATAGTCGGAATGACGTCAAGTGTAACGTACACAGGCGGTCATGAATGCCTTCCTCCTGTATATGGCGCCATCAGGTGGTGGGGTCGGGTACCACGTACCGCAGCAGCGACAAGTTTAAATCGGGGAGAAGGCTATAGTGAATGTTTACAAATTTGATGTTTGTAAATAAAATAAATTGTAGGAAACGTAGTAAAAATTCTTTCTGCAACGCATTTGATATATTTTATACATTCTTTTCCGTAACCGCCAACCGGAACGTAAAAATGATATGTTCAAGTACGAATTGACAAAAGTTGATCAATCTATTAGTGAATCAGCTGGCAGACCCTCTACATTAAAGTTTAGACAGTACTCGGAATGTAACAAATTCCGTTAATCAATACTTATTCCATTTGTTGAAATAGTAAAACTTGCATTACCTCAATTTGTGGACGTGGAATACAACGCGCATACATTCTATACATATGTACTTAATCGTCGCGCAATTGGATAAACGAAAATAAAAAATAAATAAATAAATGTAAAACGTTTCGTTATTTCATGTAGCTGAAAGAAGATTTCCAATGCGTATAAATGTACACACACAATATATTTCTTTGAAAACTTCGCCACATTATTTATTACTCCGGCCGGACGGACTAACATTCAAGCCTATCACGAAATTATTCATTCTTATAACACGTATCATAACGGAGAGTGAAGGAGGACAATTGAATGTATATGCGTATGCACGTTTAGGTAACATGTATGCCCAGAGCGAAAAATGTACTCTCCAGGAAAAATTAATTACTTTCAGCAATCTAAATGTTCCTTGCTAAGGAAATTTCTTGGCTCCAGTAAAATTGATTTTGTCAGAATCATCAGTGTTGCAATCCAAGTGATGACCAGTTAATATCAAGGGAAAATAATTTAATGTACGAAATTGGTCTCGAGCGTTGAGAATATATATTAATGGAAGTTATCTCACGTTTCGGATGGATTGTTGTATTGAACCAGACACACTAGTAATTCTATTAAATTGTAGTATGTTATAAGAATGTTATTAATTCTTTCAAAGTCTTTCACTTTTCGAAGTGAATCAACTATCTTCGCCAACAGATTTATGAATAAAAACGGTAACGACGGTAAGTCACGCAGACTCTGTGAATTGATTACTACTTTTGCAATTTGCCTTAATTTCACTTGCTCCTATTCTATGGATAGGGGCCAGTAAAGATCTATCTCGCATCATTGAGATAACCGAAAGTTAATCATTTCAAGTCCAGAGTGATCGAGCATTCTACAATTCCTAGCAGCATAGAATAATTTCTAAATATTTGTTTGCAATCTTTGCTAGATATCTCAAGCGGCAGATTTTTTAAAATATCTTGTGGATTTCATTCGAAGATATCTGATATCTGAAATATTTGTTGAAAATCTCAATGGCATATTTAGTTTTAATAATTTATAAACATATATAGAAACATTTGTTAATTTATGAACATATAATAAAAATGTATTTTTTACTTCACGATTATATCGGACACTTCGTTTGGTATCAAAAACACGACAAATTGTAATATTTTCGTTCCGCTAATTCATTATGGGAGCAAAACGTGTGATTTTGATTTTAAATATTTTTAAAGCGTTTATAATGTATTCGGTAGATAATATTTAAAAAATGCTGATATTAAAATGAAACGACATGTTTTGTAAATCTGTTAGAAAAATATGATGAAAACACGTGGAGCTAATATTATACAAATATTATAAAGATAATATTCTAAAGAAAACGTTCTGCAAATATTTGAAATGTCTCGTAAATACTTACAAAATGTTACGTTACGATATTCGTTAAATATATAGAAAATATAGAACAAATATTTTGTGCTACTAGGGATGTAATATTTAAAGAGGAACAATACAAACTTTTGTTGCGCTGTATTTGAGAAAGATTCAACGCTTTTGAGAATGTTAACAAAAAATAACGCCGTATATGAATTTCATCTTAGACGTGGACTACGCTGAAAATTAACAATAGTTCACATTATAGCCGACGTCATCGGTTAAATGCATTGCAACGCGCCCGGTCGGAATTCCGGGCACGCTGGCAAACAGGGGGGGGAACAGATCGGGGCCGATAGAGAAGCTAGCCCTCCGCGTGGTCGGCCGGCGGAGGTTCGCCCGAAGTACGCAGGGCCACTTTTAGTAGGGCGCCAGGCGCGTGAAGCGCGCCGCGGCCCGCGGTTTCCCGGCCGGGCGCGGCCTACGTCGCGGAGCGAGACACGGCCCCGGATCCCCGGCTAGCCAGCCTCGCGGAGGTCCTTGGAACTTTCCGCGTGTTCCGTACGCGGTTTTACTAGACCGCGTGGAGCGAGATCCTAACCGAACTAGAACTCGATCGGGATCCGTGAAATGAAGTTGTTCTAATTATCGATCACGCGAGTGAATAAAACTAACGAGTATCCGTCTTGGATCGCGGACTAGCGCAAGAAGTTAGCTTACTAGTCTAGAGAGGCTGTCAAAGTATGACGATCCTAGCCGTGAAATAGCCGAAAAAGCCGTGAATAGCCGAAGTAGCCGAAGTGAAGCCGTGAAGGAGCGTCCCGATGACGTCCTGAGTTAACCGAAGCCTGAGTTGAACTGATCTTTTTGGTTGTTAATCAAGACGCTTCCCCTGCGTCTTGCCTTCGGGTGGGGAGCAACATTGTCACCGAGTGAGTTTCCGATCGCAGGGTAGTTCGCAGAAGTGCGCCCATAAATTCCCTGAAGAGGGTTGCCTAAAACTCCGTAGAATTTTTTCAAGCACGTCTCCGTCACCAAACAATAAACCAGTAAAGAGGCCCTCGCTGAGTTTAACCCTCCTCGAGGACTCCTACTGATTTACGTCGGTCATTGGAGATAACTTATGGCCGCCCTTGTCCAAAAGACAGCCAAATTCGGAAAACCCTCGGGCGACATGTGCGGTCCAGGCGGACGGACTTTCTCCGCGGAGCGTATCCTAAACACCGCGGCACGGTAGAGACGGGGGGTTCGAAGATCACGGGATCGTCAAAAAAGATCAAAGGAGAACCGTTAAACAAAACAACACCTCCAACGTTCGGTTAATCGGCGATACGGTAGCTCTTTATTGGAAACGCGGATTAACTTAGTAACACTCTCGGCAAATCGGATATGGACTTCGGGATCCTGCCGGCATAAAACGATACGACGGGGGCCACACGGCCCCGCGGGACGGGAGACACGGCCTACCCTCCAGAGCACAACGCTCTCCACGACTCTGCTCGCTTCACGGCCCGTCACGACTCGACTCCGGAAGCAGCGAGTATTAATTCCACCAGAACTATTCCGGGAACCGCGGGATCACTTCGACGATACACGGACATAAATCGCAACGAGAGCTAACCGATCGAAGACACGGTAATTAACTATCGGCGCGTTCGGCGCACGCGGTCCGACGCCATTACCGAATGGCCGGGAGGGGCGCGCCGAGGAGGATCACAAGAAGTTTATAATACGAACAAAATGGAAACGGACTCTAATAAATCCCTTGGGGGGGTTTGCTCACCCTTTGCGGTACGTCGCGGTACGGGACGGTAGCGGTTCCCCTTTGGATGGCAACGGTATGCGGGACGGTAACAGCTCGGCAGTAAATACGTCCGTCGGCGCTCGGAGTATCCAGGGCAATGCGGGTCCGAGCGCCGGCAGGACCACCGGAAATTAGGAAACCCCTTGCTAGACTCTTCCCGCGTACGCGAGACCGTTTGGCGCTAGATGATTAACTAGGCCTACGTAAGATGTCAGGACCCGTCTCGCGGCGCGCTACGCACCGTCCCGACCCCTGAAGACCGTCAATTTCGCGATAGATAAACGTCCTCCTTGAAGATCCTCCCCGACGCGGCCTGCTTAACTACACTTATACATTTTTACCGATTACATAATACATGCGTTACTTACAATTAAGGACTGTTCCTGGATACCCCGAGCGTCACCATCCAATACTGGAAATAATTTATTAACGGTCTCGGTACTTACCGCTCCCGCTCCGCACCGACTTGGGACGACCACGTCACAGCATATACGCGAAAAGGAGAGCCAGCCGAAGCGACCCATCTTCCATGCTCCCCCACCAGTGCCACCAATATTTTTTATATCTCGATTAATTTCATTTGAAAATAAACTCATACAAACGATCATAAAATCAAAAACTCACATAAAACAAAAAACGTGTAATAAATGACTCGAATATCAAATTTATAATTTTTCTACGAAATTTCATAAAATAACAACATGATGTTATGTAATTATAAATTGGTATAGAATTATATAATAAATGTATGCTAATTCACTGTTAAGACATCAAATTTATAATTTTACTACAACAATGCGTACTAAAAGTGTATGAACTTTATGACTTTTTTAAACAGTGTGCATATGAGAGAGATGGCCATAGCAGGGGTTGCCGTTGGGGGGCGAGGGGACCAAACCCACCTGCTCGATCCCTAGCGGCCGCAGGGCACGCGATTCGCCGATCTCTCGTCCGCGCTCGCTTTGGACTCCATGTTGTAACGCTCTTCTGTCAGGAGACCAGGTGACACCGCGGGCAAATTCAAACGCGCTCTCGCGCTCCTCGATACGCAATGTCTCCCCTTCTACAGGGATCAAGTGCGAATCCATGTGAGTAATCGAAGATGGCAATAAGCGGAAATAATGAAATTACCATTTTAATGAATAAATAAATGCACGGGTTAACGAGTCGGTTATCTTATCAATTAAATAATGAATTTAATGGCGTATTCGTGTTTTTTACAAATGATACAATAAATTGATAAACCTTTGCCAATTCGTACTTGAACGTATAATTTTTACGTTCCGGTTGGCGGTTACGGAAAAAAATTTATAAAATATACGAAATGCGTTACAGAATCAACTTTCATTACGTTTCCAACAATTTATTTTATTTACAAACATAAAATGTCTTATAAACATTCACTAGAGCCTTCTCTCCGGTTTAAACTTGCCGCTGCTGCAGTTTGTGGTACCCGACCCCACCACCTGGCGGCGCCATATACAGGAGGAGGGCATTCTTGTCTGCCAGTGTACCTTGTTGAATTGAAATTAATAAACCAAATTACTTTTTCAAGGACTGTGGCTGAAAAAATTAATATTCTATTCTTTTCTCTATAAAAGAAATTCCAAGTTGTCCACATAAACATACGAGAGATGAGTTGAGAAATTGTTCACGGGCAGGATCGTGCAATCTCATCCTGTGCTGCCCTCTGGTTTCGTACGTTAGCTTTCACCGTTTTTGCCCCCAAGGGCGGCGCAACGAATTTCTGATAGGAGCTCGCGCACTCACGATGGTGGTACCATCTACCAGTCGCCGTTGGCGGCTCACATATTCGTGATGGTAATACCATGCGGCAGTTGACGGTGGTGGCTTACCTACGCTTACCGACACTGCTCGCTTTTGATGGCAAGGGAAGAACACTCGTGACGCTCCATTTCACTTTATCTACTTATCTCCTGCTATTAAGTACATTGTTGCCTCGAAGTCGACGTGATGCGGACCTTTGGGGTACGCGTCGGTGTAGCGCACGGAACCCTCATGCAGCGAATCTGTATGAGCGCGATCG